>NW_008824934.1:3504149-3511479 GCF_000699105.1 Pygoscelis adeliae | reverse complement strand
GTCATCAAGAGCTGATGGAAGGCTGCTCCAATGCCACGCTTCAGCACACTTTTAGCAGGAGCATTAGCACTGATGTAATAGGGCATTGAATCAGGTCTAAGAGAGGCACCTTCCAGAGAAACCGGACACACAAAACAATTGGGTGTCAGGCTAACTCTGGTCTGGGTCTGGCATGTGCTAATCTATAGTTATGGTGATGAATCTTTGCACTTGCGCAGATGTCAATGCACCTATCTCAAAGCGCGTCCCCTTTGTCCAGCATCTCTACTGAGAATAGGAGTGTTTGGGGATTGTCCTGTATGGAAAAACTGACGAGGAACTGATACTGGGGATAAGTGAGCCTGCTCCACTTTGACCTTTGTATACGTTCCTTTCCATACTTTATTTAAACAAGACTCAATTTGGGACCTCAGCACTTGTAGTCAACTAGAACTATTAGTGGTGCATGCGAAATACTAAGGTTGCCTTTCAGCATGCGTAGCTGTGGCCATGAGGATTGTTGCCTTGCCTTCTCCTCTGCTGCCGAGGGGGCCTGTGTCCCTGGCAGTATGAGTCTTCCATCAGCATCCCCCCTGGTTTTGTGGTATATTTTTGAAAGTTCTAATGGGATGAAGGAGTAAAACATGGGGTGGGTTGTGAGTCAGCTAATAAAAAAGTGATGGTGTGGACACTGGAGGAAGAAGTCTGGACTGTTTAATAGCTGAAAGAACTAATTTCTGCAAACTTGGGACCCTCTTTCTCTCCATCTTGGCTATCACAACTAAAAGAGTTTGGCCTGCTCAAGGGAGGGTGGGCATCATTCTCTTCCTCCGGACGTAGCAGGTGAGGAGTGAGGCAGCTTGAAGGGAGAAGGATTAATCTCAGTGCTCACAGTCCCTGTGCACATCTTAACTAAACCCTGTTGGTTTGTGTGTTCCAGTAATGAATCAAATGGCCACACAGTCTCGGCAAATTCATCTCTTTTATCCTCGCTTATGAATAAGGTAAGAGCCATCCATCAAACGCCTTTCATTCCCCCCACCAAGAGAAATTAAAGCTGCGATGGCGGGGAGGGGGGGAAGAGATGCGTTTGTTTTTTAATGTTTTGCCTCTAATAAGATGAGTTTGTACCATTTAAATTTTGAGACCATTTTTCATCGGGTATAATTTCAGAGCCACTGCTTACGAATTAATTTAATGAACTGGCTGAAGAAATATATTGCAGCCTCTGACACCTTTTTTTTTTTTTTTTTAATCCTTTCTAGACAGAGGAGGGCTCCGAAAGATATCCGCCCCCCCTTTTTATTTCTAGAACCTGGCAACTTCTCTCGCGCTCTCTTTTTACAGTTACTCATTTTGTTTATTTACTCAAAAACATTTTTTTTCATTGGGGGAGGAGAATCATTGGTTTTTGTGGAAAGAGAAGAAAAAAATTAGAAGTTTTGAGCCAAAATCATCAATTTCTGTCTTTCTGGTGTAACGGTGTCCAACAGAGCCGCCTTTACCATGTTCTATATTTATTTTAGATAATGCACGGTTTCTTTTTCCTTACTTTTTCCTTAAATGATACATTATCTCAAATATATATTTCCCTTTCACATGATAAATTCTACTGTACCAAGATTAATTTTGCTGTTGTATACAACTGCAGTAGAGATCAGGGCAGCCTTTGAGCCATGCTTTAATATTCTACTGTGTGATAGGTTTTACAGGCATAACTATTGCCATCCCCTTGGCTCTGGGCGTTACGTGCATCAAGGCCATATAACCCTCAAGAGAGGGCAAAGTGACTTTGCCTAGTAATCTCTCGCCTCCTTTCTCTCTTATTTCATCCCTCTTTTTTCTCTGTGTTGTTTAATTTCTGTGTTTATCCTTATGCCACTTTTCTCCTCCATTGGTTCTCTGTTACACTGGGTTTTTGATATTCCCTTTTAAACTTAATTTCTTATCCATTCCTGCGTATTGTCCCTTTAGTGATTCCAAATAGCAGCTCTTTCTCTAGTGAGTAAATCTATTTAGTAAGTCTGCTGTCTGGGGTCCTGAGTCATTCTGAAGGCCCCAGCTCGGGGAAATTCTGTTTCAATAGATACTTCACTTGAAAATCTCCAGGAGAATATAAGATTTACGCATGTGCTTAGAAATAAACATCTGTTTGTGTGCAGCCCTGCATAAGATTCTTTATGTCGTGCAAAATAAGTGTAGCACAGGTACAAAATACAAGTTCTTCAGGTTTGTTCCTTTTTTAAAGAAGGAATAAGATTAACTGATGACATAAGCCAGCAAAGAATAGAGCTCACTGATTTGAAGGAGCCTATTCCAAGACTAAGGATTGCAGAATCAAGCTCAGTGTGCTCAGGAACACATCACGCTTGCTTCTTCCTCTTGCTGCATAGTTTCTGTTCATGGAGGAATCCTTCATTATTTGTCTAGGAAAAAGAACCCTTTACAGAAATTGAATGCCCAACAAACGCCAATGGAAAAAGACAACCTGGATTTCTGACTCCAGCCATAAAGAGCTGCAGTCTCCACATAGCAGCAGGGGCTTTACCTTCAGGGGGCATTAAGAGAGCCTCATATAGCCAGGGTTCCTGTAGCGTATTGCAGTTTATTTAGGGGGGCTGTCAGGCTTAATTAACTGATATTTATAAAGGGCTTCAAGATCCTTAAGTGGGTGGAGTTTATAATGCAAGTATTGGGCCCAATCCTGCATTTTATTCATGCTGTGAATTTCACTGTTGTTACTGGAGGTAACTGAGAGCACAAAAAAGCACGAAAGGGTCTGGGAAATTGCGCGTTTATTCTGAAAGAAAATTTTCTCTCTAAGCACTCTTGAGTAACTTCTTTTTTCTGTCCTGCACATCATATGCCTGGACCTGTAAACCTTCTCTGTGTAGAATCTATTTGAAGCCTTTCACACAAAGCAAATTGTGAGTCCACGTCCTGCTTTGTGGAGGGTATGTCCATTTAGCACAGAAAGCGATATAATTTCTTTATTGAAGTCAGTAAGAATTTTCCAGGAACTTAAGTGGAGCCAAAATTTTTCCCCAGTTGAATAAGATTTCCCCCCTCCCACCCCCAAACATGCCCGATCACTTTAAAGAAGGAGACGTCCTTGTGGCTGGGATAAGATGATTCTAAATAAACTAGAGCTTACCAGTTCTATCACTAGCTCTGTACTAAGAGACCAACATATTGTAGGAGCTATAGGGTTATTAATGTTTAAGCCTGCACACCTTTTCCATACTCAAGGTATGTCTCTCTTCACCTCAGTTTCCCCATGTATAAAACAGACGTGCTGCTTCATTACTTTACACAAGAGCCATGAATATTAGATGGGCACCCGAGTACTTTGTGGTAGTTGGGTGGAGGATGCAGAAGAGTGAGGTGTTACTAAGTTTTGCTGATGCGGTTTAGGCAGCCTGTGCAGACTTCTTGTCCTCTCTCTTAATCTTCAAAGACATAGCTTTCTGTGGGCAGTCTTGAGGGTATCCAGACTGGCAGTGTCCGCTGCTGTGTGCTGGGCTTGATGCGGTGTCTATGTTCTTGTTCCAGATGTCAAAGACCAGTGCCAGCCTTGGCAACCTGCGGAACATTAAGACAGAAGGAGATGGCAACCAGGCTGGGGCTGGAGAGCCAACACAGTACTTGGGCAAGGCAGTGAAAGCACTTGTCCAGGAGAAGCTCTCTGAGCCGTGGAAGATGTACCTGCACCGGTAAGGAGAGCATAGAACTGGGGATAGAGGAAAGGGAAAATTATTTCCTTTGCAAAGTGTCTGGCTGATTAGTGCACGCTTGAATGCAGAGTTCTCTTGAATTTAAAGGCCTACTTCTGTGGTATGCTGATCACCTTCTGGAGTGCATTTAGTCCTCAGTCCTGGGCTGCCTGCAGTAGGTGTTAATGTCCTATAAGAAACACCTGTCCACATAGAATTATTTTGCAAAGGGATCTTGAGAGCCAACTACAAGCACAGATCTTCACGTAGTACTGTTAGCCTAGACTTCATCTTAGGCTCCTCTTTATATCCCCAAGTCTGCAAGTCCAGGGGACCCACTGCAGCTTGCTCTTAGCACTGAACTTCTGTTGGACCATGTTTAGTTATTACGCACAGGTCACAGAAGCCTTAAAATGCTTGCTGTGGCAGTTCTTCTGATCATAGGAGTAGGCCACTGAAAGAAAATAAGCAGTATAAGGGGTATGGGAACTGGGATAGTTTCTGCTGTTTTTGTTGTAGACAAGGAGGCTTGAAAGGAAAATGGAACAGATACAAAACTCACCCACACAGACACATGCACATACATGCCCAGACAGACACATGCTTTGAGCATACACAGATACACCCAGGCAGACACATAGGGGTTTGTGCTCTGACACAGATAGTTGCCTACAAATGCCTGTGGATACTTTGTAAATCACAGACTTCAATGGAGAAGACTAGAAAGTCTTTTAGTCCATGTGCCCCTGGCCAGTGTGAGATCCTTCCCTGCAGTCCATTTGCATTTTGTCCAGCCTAGTTTTAATTATGCCAAGCAGCATGGCTATTTTCTTGTCTCTGGGAGCAGTATTCTACCACCTAATATGTTTCAGTGTCACTATTTTTTTCATGGTATGCTGCCCGAATTTCCCTTTTTGTAATTTTGTTGCAGTTCTCCTGGTTATATCCCCTTGAACCACAGCGAATAATTCCTCTCCGCAATTGGAGTCCACCCCCTTCAGATAGTCACAGACTTTTAGCATACCATTTAACCAAGCCTATTTACTTCCTTTAATCTGACTTTGTGAATTAGTCCCTTCAGCCTGCTGATCATGTTGTTGCTGTTGTCGTTCTTGCCGTTCCCTGCATGGGTGCAGAATTGGGCTGCCATTCCTGTAGCACCACACCAGATTTAACAAGCTTCCTGCCTCCATATATGCAGCTCACAATTATGCTACCTTGTTTGCATCTATACTGCAGAATGTATACGTATCATGTTTACCATCCACTGTTACACAGGATTGCTTTTAATGTTGCTCTCATGAGTCCCCTATGTATAAAAATACACCCCCCACCCCCAGATGTATTAGCTATGTGTTTCCAAATGTGACTCTTGTATTCTGAACCTTCTCCCTTGTCTTGCAAGGCCTCTCTGTGTTATTTTTCTCCTCTTGCACTGGTGTTGCCAACTCCTCCCAGTTTAGTAGCTTCTGTGAATTTCATTAACACGCTGTTTACTCTTTCTCCTAGATTACTAATCAAGATGTTAAATAAGCTCAGACCTAACCAAAGTCGTCCTTGCAGCGTTCACAAGATACCTCCTCCCAGCTCAATATGTTGCTGTTTGTCATTAGCCTTTGTTTACGGTCCTTCAGCCAGTTTTCAATCCATGAGGTAGCATTCACATCCAGGCCAATTTGAATTAATTCTAAGCATATGCGAGACTGTATCAAAATGCTTTACTAAAATCCAAATATATTGCATCCCTTCATCCACTAATTTTGTAATTCTATCAAAAAAAGCAATTAAATTTGTCTGGCAAGATTTATTCTTTATAATCCTGATGCTGTTTATTGCTCATGGTTCCTTTATCCTCTAGATGTTTAATGATTTTCTCCTCCCTCTTAATATTTGTTCCATTACTTTACTGGAAGGAGAAGTTAAGACTAGAGGTATGATAATTGCCAAAGATCACTCGTCTTTTTTCTCCCTGAAAGAATCAGTACCTAGATTTTTAAATTTTTTTTTTTTTTGCCAATTTCCTACTACCTCCATCTTCTCTATGGCTTAAAAAGTAGCAAATAGTAATGCAATCAGTTTGTGAGTTAATTTCTGTTGCGCTTCAGGACATACATCATCCAGACTGGCTGATTTGTGCATATTTATATTTTCCAACCAGTCCCTTTATCTGCTCTTCGAGAAGGTCTTCATTTTATCCCTAATTGTCTGTTTTGTCTTTAGTTTTCCTATGCAAAGCAAATTTTATAAGGCAGCCATTTTTGACTCATCACCTTCCTTTTTTATTGGACCTTCTTTCTAAGTACAATACCTCTCGTCCTTGGTAAAACAACCCCTTTAGCTTGCAGTAATCTGGTTTCTTCTCTCTTACCACACCTTTACTTTCCTTCATTTTCTCCCTGCAAGCCTTAACTGACTGCGTGTATTCTATATCCACTGACCTTCCTTTTCCAGTACAAGTTTTTTTTCTTTACCTTTTACCTGGTCCCTCCTGGGACCACACACAGGCTGCTGTTTGTTTCTTGCTTTCCTGCTCATCAGAGCAATTGTAGTTTGTTGTATCTTAATTATGCAAGATTCCCCTGTCAAGTTTCAAAACCTTCCTGCTAGTGTTTTTTACTCGATTTCTCGATTCCCTATGATTCTGGAGTTGCCTGAAATCACATGTATTTGTGCTACTCTTACTAAATCTGGAGAATCTCAGCAGTGGATGAGCAGTGAAACCCTGCTTAGTTGTTTTTGCCCTCTTGACTGTTTCCCCCAAGATGACAAAAGGCATGTCTTAGATGATGGCTTTTGCTCTGGTTTTTGCATTGCAGCATTGTTTCTTCTGTACTTCAGGGACTGTGCTTTTCAGTATTTATGCGTACTAGGCTGTAATTGCTATATAGGCGACACTTCGTCTCTCCCATGTATGTGATACCCTGTTGTTTGAAGGTGGGGGGCGGGTGGATTCTGGATCTAAGTTCCCTTGAACCACTGTTGTTTCTTCCCTTTTGCTACTCCCAGTGGATTGAAACAAGAAAAAAAAAAGACCTGTAATGTTTCAGCAGTGTCCTCTTGGTCTGGATTTCCCTTAATTTACTAACCTTTGATCGTTCCTCAGAACCTAGGCTTTTGTACATAGGCACTCAAGAACACTAATGATTTTCATCTTTTGTTTCAGAGTAGTTCTGTATTTTGCTCCCACTAAAAGTGAATGGGAGTTTCTCGGTCAAGTTCAATTGGAGAGAAATTAGGTTTCTTGTTCTGCATGTTCACATCTATATAACAAGCAATAATCACGCAACAATGCCAGCAGTGCTGTTTGTGCAGCAGGGACACTGACGTTAGAAAACAGAATGGTAGTAGAGTTGAAAAACAAGGAAAATATGTCTGTTCCAACACGGCTTCTCTTCTGGGGCCTTCCATAAGATGCCTGCTTGTCTGCTTTGGCCAGGTTTGGTACCAAGGATTTCTGCGATGCACAGTGCGACTTTCTCCATAAGGTGCATTTCCATTGTGTCGTGGAGGAATGCGGTGCCCTCTTCAGCACCCTGGATGGAGCCATCAAGCATGCCAAGTAAGTAGGAGAGCGCGAGTCTTGGGAAACTTTGAGAAAACTCTACAACACGCACACTGCAGGACGAGAGAGACCTTAC
>NW_008824934.1:3487160-3504102 GCF_000699105.1 Pygoscelis adeliae | reverse complement strand
AGCAATTTGGGCATCCACATGCTTCCTGTGTAAATGTGCTCAGCTAGAATTTCTGCAGAACACTGTCCTCTTTAATTTTGTTTCACAATAAATGTGCTCAACTTGTGAAAAAGAGGTTCTCTCACAGTGTTGGCAAGGCTGAGAACTGGACATTTGTGTTTTTCCATAGCCTCCTTGACAGACAGTGTGTTCAGGGAGACCCATATTTCTCACAGCGCACAAATACACCATGCAAAGAAATAAGAAAACATGGGAGGGAGAGGATCCTGTAAACCCAACCATTGTCACAGGATACAGACTTTTTGTGTATTAGACAGCTCCCCATCACTGCAGTGTAGAAAGCATTTGATTGTTCTTTGTCTTGTCATGACAAATCTCTTTTAACAAGTTTTCCCTAGCCCTGAGTTTATATGGTTTTGTTTAAGAGTTTCACATCGTGTGGATAAGGATCTTGAAATGAAGCAGTCAAACTCTGCAGCCCAACAGCAACCTCCTTCTCACCTTGCCATGTTCTCTATTGTAAACCCTTTGTCATTTCACATCATTTTGGAAAGTAGCAGACAGCCCAGAGTTTGGTAGCCAGAACTGCAGGGTAGATAATATGGCTGGTATTACAGAGGCTATGCAGCATGCTCAGAACTCTAGATGACTCTTGGGTGAAGAATGAATTTAAGATACGCTCCCACTGTTACAGTGAGGGGACTAGCAAAGGAAGGGTAGGGTATTGGAAATTTTCCCTGTTGCAGATTTCTACCGAGCATAATCTGCAGTTCAAAACCACGCCAAGTTCCTTTAACAGGCAATGGAAGATTTGCCCAAGTATGGAATGAATAAGGCCTTCAGCAGCCGGCCACATGACTGATTCTGAAGGGGTTAAAAAGGAAGGAGATGTTGCAAATTTTAAGACAGAAAGATCTGTTAGCACAGTTGGTATCTGGTTTAGATAGTTCCCTGTGGTTCACTACTACAAACTACTGGCTTCTCACAACAGTGATGGGAAGCTGCCCTCATAGGCATATTGATCTTACTGACTGCAGCAATTTTTGCATCTCTCTGATTTCAGCACGTTAGTTACTGCACCTTTCTGTTTTCACGCCTCTTAATGAATTCCCTTCTCTTCACAGACAGTCTAGGAGGCCTCTAAATCTTTCCACAATGTTTGCAGAGCCCCTTTTAGGATTTAACCTCAGCTCATTTATTTGCAGACTCCTGCCACATTCCTGTTGATGTTGAAATCAAGTTATATGCAATGGTCAAGAATTTATGTCTGAATCACCCTGTCTTTTTGCAGTTTTCACTTCCGAACTGAGGGTGGAACTGTGAAAAGTAACTCCGAGTCTCCCTTCTCAACTGCTACTGAGAATAAGGCTTCACTGGCCCCTTCATCACCGTCTGCTACTTCTGTCACCATGGCAAGTGCTCCTGCCCTCGATGTGCCCACTCCAAGTCCAGCTACTGTGCCCTCTGCCCCCACACTGCTAGCTTGGAAGCAGCTGGCTTCAACCATACCCCAGATGCCTCAGATCCCAGCATCAGTGCCTAACCTGGCAACTTCACCCTTGGCAACGACTTCCCTGGAGAATGCCAAGCCTCAGGTCAAACCCGGATTTCTCCAGTTCCAGGAGAAGTAAGTTGTAGATGCTGCTTGCCTCCTTGTGTCCTCTCCTGCCTTGCAATCCCCTCTTTACCGCTCCTCAGAACTGTAGTACTACATCTATATTCGTCCACTGAGAGACCTTCTGTCTAGAAAGTACTCTGGGCTTTATCTCACAGAAAATTTACTTCTATGAAGTCTAGAAAATATCTTCAGTTATCCTAGGAAAAAACCAAGATTTTTGAGTATATCTGGAGGCACTTTTAGGTATGAGTTTCGAGGACAAATAAAATTGCTGACATTTCACCGAAGCATTTTTTTATACCTCATGAGAGGTGTACAGAAATACATGCGTCTTTGCTGTATTTTTGACCCTGAAGGCTACAGAGGAAGCATAGCATCTTTAAAGTTTTCAGCATGACGCCTGACTAGCCCACCTCCAGATCTTGCTGCAAGTCTGAGACTTGCCATGAGTTTCTGTAGTTGAGCAAAAATCAGTGGGCGACTGAGTGCTCAGTCATGCAAAGGTGAGGTGTTACTGCAGCAAAGTACACGGAACGAACTAAGAGTAGATGTTTACAGGTTGCTGAAAAGGAAGCTTGCTGGATTTCTCCTGGATTTGTCCCCAGTAAGCTCTATGGCCTTTTCCTAGGAATGCCATCTGTAACTCAGTATAATACCGCTTCATTTTTTATTTTTTTTTTCAGTGAAGAAGTCTGGGGGTCAGATAGTGGAGGGGGCACAAGTGCTTGGACTCTGCCTTACCAGGAATGGGTCTCTCAGCAGCTCAAGGAATAGGAAGCAATTCTGTCTCACTTCAGATTTCTCAAAGTTCTGCTGTCCTGGCTGAACTTCTGTACAAGTGTAATGAGTCTCCTTAAATTCTGTGCCTCTGGTTTTGTAGTGTTAGTTTACAGAGTAATTCACAATGGAAGTGTCTGGCAGAAGGCAACATAACCTTGCTGAACTTCTTTTAAAACATTGAAGTGTTGCTGCGATGATGGTGTTATTTCTGTCACATAGACAGAAAGAGGCACCGAAGTTACGTAGTTTACAGGGGGACACAGGAGTCCGGGTTCAGGTTAGGCATCACAGCTTAGTTATTCAGGCTGGTGGAGTATCAGTCTCTGGGTCGTATATTGACAGTCATTTGTCTGCTTTCAAAGAAGTGTATTAATTCTCTTTCACGTATCTGAGTGGGTATCATTGGGTACAGTGCTTGGGTCCAATGTTCAGCTACCTCCGATCTGACCTCTGTTTGTGCAGCCAGAAATCCATGGAGTGGGTCAGGGGAGTAAGGTACTAAAACCATTTAGCTGATTAAACAGGCCGCTGCCGATTTTGTCTAATCAAGGGAAGCCCTGGCATCTTGCAGTGTGCATGCCCAAGAGTTTCATTTCAGTTACACAAAATTGAGATGGGAAAAACTATCTGAATCCATTGAGGTAAGTACAGGCAGAAAGGGAGAAACAGCATCTATCCAGATCTTGAGAGAGAGCTTTAAATTGGAAGTGTGGCCCTCAAAGACTACAGAACCCACCATGCATTGCTGTATTTTAATAATCTTAATCAAGAAAGTGCACTAGCTTGGTGGAATTGCAGTAGTGTTGCCAGCATCAATTTTACTAAAGAGGAAGGTGGCTATGGGAAATCTGTAGGCCATGTTTGGAACAGAGGCTTCAGCTGGGCTCCCCTTGAATTAAATTTTGGCAAACAAACAAATGTGTGAAATGAGTGAAGGTGATGATTGGGTTTTGGATGTATTCCAGTGATCCCTGCCTGGCAACGGACTGCAAGTACGCCAACAAATTCCACTTCCACTGTCTCTTTGGGAACTGCAAGTATGTGTGCAAAACCTCTGGCAAAGCAGAATCCCACTGCCTGGACCACATCAACCCCAACAATAATTTGGTGAATGTGCGAGACCAGTTTGCTTACTATTCGCTGCAGTGTCTCTGTCCGAACCAGGTAAGAGCAATTCAAAAGCAGTGTTCTGGCCTGCGTATGTGTGCAGGAGAAGAAGAATGGGAAAGAGCAAGTAGACTACCCAGTAGGAAGTGAGGCTGAGTGTTTCATTTCTGGTCTAACTACAGAATCATGGAAGGGTCTTAATTATGTGGTCTAGCGAAATGTTTGGTTTCCATCAAATTGAAAATGGCACTGCTTTTATGTTTCTTTGACTTGGGAGAAGTGGACAAGGCAACTAGAACTATCTAAGAGGCACAAGGTGAAATACAATAAAAATCTGTGATGAACACCGGGGAAAGCCACAAGTTAGGTCTGGGATATTTCAGTGTAGAATAGTGCAATACAGAATATATGACAGCAATACAAAATACATGACAGGGAACAAGTTTGCACTGCAGCTTGTGGAAGATAAAATGGATGGGATCTAGAGTATCGGTTCAGGCCTCTCTCTCATGTCTCGGAGGGACAGCATTAGTAGCGGGCAGATGAGAGTGCATTTGTTTTAGATATGCTTAAAGCAACCTGCCTGTTTGCTCCCCTCTAGCACTGTGAATTCAGGATGCGAGGGCATTACCACTGTCTTCGTCCTGGCTGCTACTTTGTGACTAACATCACCACCAAGCTGCCCTGGCATGTGAAAAAACATGAGAAGGCAGAGAGAAGGGCAGCCAATGGCTTCAAGTATTTTACCAAGCGAGAGGAGTGTGGCAGACTAGGTGAGTTTTCTTCTCTTTCCCCTGTCACCTTTCTCATGTGGTCTGTCCTACGTCCGGGCTAATAATGTCGTGAGTTAGAGCCTGCGAGTTATGCTTAAGATGTATTTGGTCATTAAATCACTAAACAAGAAATGGAACAAAACAGAAAGCAGTTCCTGATCTGCCTGAGTTAAGCGTGTTTTCCCAAATAGACCCGAGTTAAATGGATAGAAACTGTAATATAGAGGATTTTATATAGATATATTTGTCTGGAGATACAGCTTCCCCTTTGTTTTTCCTTTTTATCTAATTGTCAAGGCCTTTTGTTTGTTTGGTTTTTTGTACTTTGTAGTCTTTTGGCCCTACTACTTGTCTTGGGTGGAGTTTAAGGGTGCTTTTAGGAGGGAAGAAAAAAAAAAAAAGCATAGGGAAAATCCCGTTCTGATGAGTGCCTTGTGTGAAAGTCTTCCTGTATCAAGGAAGTTGCTGCTTTGCCCGATTCCAGGCAGCTTCAAATGAAAAAAAATTTTTTTTTTTTGCCATTGCCAGTGCGGCATATTGAAAGCCAAATAACCGGAGATAGCGGTATGGAGAAGAGCATTCAATAAACTACTCCCTTCTCCTCTGAAACCGTTCTCCACATCCACTTGTGAGCAGCAGGGAATACAGCTGTGTGTCTTTGTGCCAGCCTTCCACCAGAGCACAGCCCAAGGAAACACGCGAGATGTGGCACAGCATCAGACTGTGGCTTGCCCACTTGCCAAAACTATTAGCAGCACTGCAGTAGTTATTAAATCTAAGTGCTTCTAGTGTAAAGCTGGTAAAAAAAAAAAACGCACAGCAACAGAAAGTAGAATGCATTCCCAGGGAGGTATCTAGAGCTGAAAGCCAGGGCTCTGAACTGAGGGGGATCCCTAAAGGTAGCTCCAGCAGAGCTCTATCCTGAACCGCCTGGGATTCACTTAACCCCTCTAGTTGTGTTTTGGCTTAACAGTATCACAGACCCAGTCTTCCCTATCGCTCCTGGTTGGAACAAAGGCTGAAACAAAACAGCGTTCAGAATAACACTTCGGGTGCTGTTCTCTCACATTGCAGGGCAAGAGCCACAATAACAAGAACCAAACTTTTCTTTTCAGCTTTGAATACATCAAGGATTTATACCCAAATGGTAGCTTGTTTGTGGTAACCAGGGTAATGAGTGTCAACACGCCACAGCCAGTACTTACTTACCTAGGTCTTATTTACGCATCTCAGTAGATTCAGCAGTTACTGTTATTTACTCAACTTTAGGTGTTTCAGGTGATAGCAGGGGCTAGACAAAGCAGGACAATGATATATGACACCCAGCCTACATGGATGCCCTAGCAACAGGCGAGCCTTCACCTGCCTTTTGCTGATACTGTTTCAGTCCCGCCAGCACTGTTTGTTCTCCATCCCAAAGAACAGCACAGCGTGATGGGGAGGGCAAATGAGGTGGGGCTGTGGGGGAGGGCAAATGAGGTGGGGCTGTGGGGGAGGGCAATACCTAAACAAACATAAACTTGGCATGCACATAAAATGCTATCTGTGAGCTGAAGATGGGCTGGGTGATTCAGGAGCTGTTTGGCAGCAAGGCATCTACAGGCTGTGCATGTGTCAGCAGTGTTTATTTTTGGGAGTGATGGGGTACATGCATCCAGCAGTACGTACGTATGCCTATAGGTTGGGCTTGCTGTGCAATAAACATACGTTTAGCCAGCACTCTGCATTTGCCTATGTAGATACAGGCAGCATGATGGGCTGGTGTAGCTGGATGTGTTCGTGTGGATGTATATGGTTATACCAATATGTAAATGCATGTCTCCTTCTCTGTACATCTCTGTGCTTTTTACGTTGCATATGTATATATATAGAGCAGGTGCAGAAAGCACTGGCCTGCTTTAAGGGTTGTGAATGTTTGAACAAACACACACGCGATAGATTTTTTTAATATGTATGTTTATGCGTGTATAAATCTATACGTGTGTATGGGTGGGGAGGGAGAGAGAGAGAGAGAGAGAGATGAAAAAATATGTACGTATGTAAGTAAAGGTGGATGGGTATAGATAGATGATCAATGAGTAAAACTGAGCCCGTCTGTAGGTCTGTACCTCTATGTGTATAAGGGTATGGCCAAGGGATGATGGAGAACAGACAGAACCTGATTATTGATATAGCTGTGTTTTAACTGCAACAAGCCATTATTTATCAGCTATAGAATGTAGCTGTTTAGGATTGTCTGTTAATGATGAGCTACACAAACTCCCAGCATGCATGGCACTATCCATGAGGAGCAAAATGTGTCAAGTGCTGTATGCCAGAACTCATATAAATCGCTTGTTGTTTAGTAGCTGCCCCTATTACACAACAAACTTGGAGTGGCAGTAAACACTTCTTGGCTCATTTCTATCTGACCAGAGAGCATACGCTGTCCAGAGCTAGAGCTTTTAAGAGACTGCTTTTCTGAGAGCACAGTTAAAGGAAAAAAAGAGAAAAAGAACTTTTCGTTTCTAATCTAATTATGAGCGTGTATTTTCGATTGTAACTTCTACGATACAGTTAAATGTCTTGGTTTTGTTCTCTTTGTAAAGGAAAGGGTGCTAGCTAAGACTGGAGAGCATTAGGCACCTCTAGATGTAATGATAATGTTCCTTTCTTTATAACAAAACAAAGAGGGATGGGACTAGTCTGCAGCTCAGGCTCACGTCTTAAATCTTTGTACACTGTAATCCTCTCTTGCAGTTGCTCAGCAGGCAAAAGATCATGTTTTCTTTCATTCAGGACCGTTCCTGAAGAACCCGTGACTGTTGATAATCTTCAATCCACCAGAAATCCATGTAGCAGCAGCCTTGTCCCATCTCCATATCATCTTCCCTACAGTCCCTTTCCTCTTGGTACCTTTCATGTACTACATACAATGGTTTTGTGTCTGTAGGTTGCAAATACAACCAGGTGAACAGCCACTTCCACTGCATTCGAGAGGGCTGCCAGTTCTCCTTCCTGCTCAAGCACCAAATGACATCCCACGCCAGAAAGCACATGAGAAGGATGCTGGGGAAGAACTTTGATCGTGTTCCTACTCAGGTGACTCACTGGTTATTTAAGCTGTAGATCCGCATGTAGTGTTGGTCCCTTTGGTTGCTTGCTGCAGAACTGCTTTAGTGCCAAGACACTCGTACCCAAACTCCTAAGGATATCTGTCGGGGTTGCAACTGGGATATGTGAGTTCACCCAAGCTAGCTTCACCTGGTTGGACTTCTACGCTATGAGGAAAGATAATGCTTTGATGTCTATGCTTCATCACTTAACTTAGTGTAAACAGCTTTTCCTTGTGAATTATTGAGAAAGAAAAATTGAGAAGGATAACACTAAAATACATTTACAGCTTGCACTCCCTCCGTGCTTTCTCAATATACACCAATTGGCTTATTAAAATTAAAGTGCTTAGGATGTGGAAGAATTGAACGTGCTGGTTAAAGCAAACATTTCCTGTTGCACATAAGGCATTATTTGTTGCTTCCACCTCGGATGGGAGAAATACCAGTCTCGAAATTTCTCTTCCCTTACTGATTTGGAGTTAGTTTGGGGCACTCCTTGTCCTCCCTCAGGAAGTAGCAGAGCGATGCAGTTGCTTCTTTTCTAACACATAACTGAGAGCAACTGGCAGATTAGGTTTGTCTGTTTCATGAATAAATTGAAAAGTTTCAACTGCTGCACTGAGCTCCTGCTCAGAATGGCAGCAGTCCTGCAGCCTCCTGCTCCTTCTTCTTATTCCCTAATCGCTTTAACTTCCATTGACTTGGGAGATGAAACAAGCTAGCTTTATTTAAATGCCTGTGACTGATCTGACCCGAAGGACATCTTCTGGTATATGAAAAACAAAAGGGGTCATCTGTAGAAGCAAGATGGGAACCCCCTTTCATTCCACAGCATGGGAATGAGAGGTCCCTATTCGTTATTAAGTACTGTCAATAAGTTAATTGTTCAAGTCTACTGCTGTTGGATTTAATGAGTTCACAGATGCCAAGGAACTGGTGTTACTGTTGTGGTAGCTTTTGTTCTGAACACGAAAACCTTAGGTACAAGAATCAAAGTTAGGAGAGATTTAACAAATAGATTTGTCTTCACTACTCTTCTAGTACATGCTGAGTCTAGCCCTAAGAATTTTAGCACATGCTGAGCAGAAAATGATAGTTTTGACCTCCATCTCCTTTCACTGGCAATCCTGTGTCACTTCAGCAGTGGAGAAGTAGTAATCATGGCGTGAGCGATCTTGGGAGCATACAGTGCTAGTCTTACTCCGTTGCTGTGCTGAGCCCATGGAGCAGTCCAGCGAACAACAAAACAAGGAGGAAGCCACAAATCAGGGCATGTGGCAAAGCTAACCAGATTGCTGTACTGCCACTGCCTTTCTGCATTTAAATGTACGAACTCCAGTTTTTCCCATTCCTTAGTGCTCAGTAGGCACTTAGTGGTGTGTTTGAATGTACGTTGCTTCTGGGTACCTACCCATGTAACTATCCAGAGAAGACCATGGCATGCCAGGCCACAACAAGCTGCATGTGAACAGAGCATACACATACACATACGTCACTGGTTTCAGTCTCTATTCCCCTGTTGCAATGTCTCAGCATGCAGGCACTAGGACAGTCATGTCAGTAGTCATATTTCCAGTCTCTAAATGCAGCAGGACCTACACGGTAAGGTAGTAATGCCAAGATTAACACCTCCTGTTTTTGAATGCATCAGAATCCACACACCAGGATACCGGTGCCAAGATTAACACTCCCAGCCTCTGAGCACATCACAATTCACATACCAGGATACATGTGCCAAATTTAATGCTCTGAGCTCCCAGTGAAGGAAGATTCACGCTCCTAGCCACAGTGCCACGGGTTCCGCTCACGAGCATGTTCCAGCTATCCCTCATGAACTGTGGCAGAGAGAAATAAACGTGCAGACAGATGGTTTTGGTCTTGGCATCTTGCTTTTGGTGTGAAAGTCCCCATCCTGTTTTCTTGCTGCAGGTTATTGGCCACACTCCAAGAAATGAGAATCTCCCCCAGGTTGGCAGCATGGCACCCAGCCCAGCCTCATCAGGAACCCCAGCTTCCTTTCAGGGACCCCCGAGCATGATGGACACTGAAACAGATGAGTACATGGATTATACTGGCTGTAGCCCTGGGGGTATCTCCTCTGAATCTTCCAATATGGACCGCAGCTGCTCCAGCACTCCAGTGGGCAATGAAAGTACATCAGCAGGTAAGAGAGAAGCAGGGGGGTGAAATGGATCATCAGTTGCCTGCTCTCTTGGGAGATAAACTCATGAAGAGAGGCCAAAGGACAACTGCACCTTAAAATATAAACTGTACCAGCTTCACAATAGTGCCTCGTACTAACCTAGCTCCCTCCATCATTTGTGATAAGAGATCCATCAAAATGTGCACCTCAAGTATTCATGAACTAACAGCGTATATTTTTTTCTCCCCTGAAGAGAGGTTTTTATCCTGTGTCTTGGAGTTGGATCTATTTTAATAACCAATTTAAAAAAACAAAAGTCGTGGGCCTGTTCTGTACTTGGCATTTCCCCTGGTATCTTTTTGTATTTCCTCGTGCAGCATCTGAAGTCAGGCACTTTCCTATACTATTGAGGTACAGAAAGACTGTACAATAGCAAATATTATACACACAGGGGAAAAAAAACCTACCACATCTTCAGAAATCAACATATAAAAGCAGCTCACTGAGCTCCCTTCCTCATGCAAAAACTCTTGTTCCACTTTGTGTAGTGTTGCATGGAGACCTCCATCATCCCCTCTTTTTGGAAGTAAGTTTCTGCCATTGTTTCCTGTTTGCCATGATAATGTGTAGCCATCTCCCACTGCCCTGTATTACAGGGTTATCTTTTCAGTAGTCAGGTATCTCTCCTGAATTCTGTTATCATCTAGTGGTGATCCAGGGATCTCATAGCTGTCCCCTTCCCAGGGTTAAATGTTACATTCTAGATAGGCTGCCTCACTGAGTTTGCTTTAATTTCGTACACATTTTCCTACTTTTCTTTCCCACACCAGTTAGATGAAGGTTATCATATAGCACATCTAACCATACGTTGTATGAACACTGCTGGGTCATGACAGTGGTTGCCGCATGACATTAAAGCTCCTCCAAAGGGTTCTGGTGGTTCCTGGCACTCTCTCCTTCGTCAGTACACCGTCTGGCCCAAGTGACGCTTCCTAGGAAATGGCCCCCCCACTGCTATCCAGGTAGCGAGCAACTCCACCCGCCCAAAGTGTAAGACCACCCTTACAGCTATTGGTTGGTACAAGCTGGCACCATATAGATGAACAAGGGCCAAACAAGCAGGAATTTCCGCATGAAAGCCTGTGGCTCTTCCCCCATGCCACTAAAGCCACCTTACCTTCTGCAGAGACAACCCTCCTCTTCCTGATGCTGTCAGTTCCTCGCCTTCTGTTTCTTCTCTGTTATAGTTCTGTTTCATACATTTGTGAATGTATTTTCCATTTTCATCATATTGCTTCTGCTCTTGGGTTCTCATTTCAGTTCTTTTGTTTTTTGTTTTGTTTTGCTTTTGTTGTTTTGGTTTTTTTTTTCCTTTTTTTTCTGCTTTTTTTCTCTCCACGTTCTCCAGGCTGCCTGGTTCCTTCTACTGCTACTGCTGCTGCCGATGATGCTACCCACAATGCACCACAACCTCAACCACCATCTCTGCCTCCATCTTTCTCACAAGCCCTGCTTAGGTCTCCCCTTCCCACCCTCCCCTATCTTTTCTCTCCATCTTGTCTCTCATACTCTCTGCTCAGTGCCACTCTTGGATCCAGCAGAGGCATTGTCATGCCTGCCGCCAGCACCACTGGGTTTTCGCCCATCATTGCCACTCCAACTCCAGTAAAAAGTGACGTTCCCTTAGTTCAGGATGCAGCAGGTAACACTTCTTTGCTTTCTCTCTTAGTGTCCTGTGCCCACCTCCTTCCCCACTCACCCTGGCCACTTTTTTTTCTCTGCACCTTTGGGTCAGTAAAAAAAAGCATACGACACTCTGTGTCTTATTTAATTTAATTTAATTTTATCCGAGGACCCATCCATGCCTACTCCTTTTGTCTGCTGACACAGTAACCAACCTACAAAGGATAACCAAAACCACAGCAAATCATTGAGAGACATTTGGATACCTGAGAGCAATTTCCACCAATTCCAAACTATAAGAAAAATCTAACAAAATCCATAGTTAAAATGCGCTTTCAGCCTCTTGATAACAGCAGGGTGGCCACAAAGCAAACTTTTGCTCATGTAGCATTAATGGGACTTGGAATTCTTGTTTAGATCTTCCAGGCCACCCAAGCCAGTGCCTACCATAGTCTGCTGCACACATCTCAGCAGGTAAATGTCTGACAAGGTACTCAGTTCCCGTGTTTTTATAGATCTTGTAAGCCTCACTGCTTCCTATTCATATACGAAGCCATAAAATTCGGGGCTGTTTTCCCCAGCGCCAGTAACAGAGTGAAGTACAGTCAGTGTCACTACAATGACATCATCAGACAGCTCAGGCTGTTTCTCACACTCACTGTTATTTACATCTGCTCTTAACAGCTGCAGAAAATACATCTAGATTATTAGTTTTAAGCTGCCACGTTTCCCATGTGTGACTAAGATCAGAGATGTCTCAGGCTGGAGATTCTCATTCCAGCTGGGAATGTTTTTCAGGGTGTGTCTCAGTTTTGGCTTCTTTTCCCAACTCCCAGCTCTTTTCTAGTTAATTAAAGGCATATTTGTGCTTAAAGTTCACACTTAAGAGGATTCTGGCAGCCTACAAATGTCCCAGTCATTCTTCCTGCCAGTTTTAGTAATGCGCAAATCCAAGGTAAATGGTTGGGAGTATGGCTGGAGGACCAACTCCACTGGGACGTTCACAGGTTTTTCTCATGGGACTTGGCAGGAGAAGGATCCTTGCCTTGTCCGGAGGAGTGTGTTCCAACGAACAAAATTCACAAGAAACTACATTTTTGCTGCTTCTTTTTTTTTTTTTTTAACTGATTTGCATGCAACCTAAACATCTTAACCTTGTGCTGTGCTTTCCTCTAATTATATATTTTTAAGTTTCTTTTCTTTTTACCTTTGTATAGTTTCATGAATGTTTACATTATTAGTAGTTGAAAAGACAAGTTTATGGCATGCACTTACCATTGGGATACATCTGTCGAGACTTGTAATCTTCAGTTGGGTGCTAGGGACTGAACGTTGTCTGGTGGCTAAAGGAGGAGAGTGTATCAGGTTGTCACCTCTTTCATACCCTTGCTCTGAAACTTTGCCTGTATGAGAAAACAAAATTGGTTTAACTAAAGGTTTAAGCACATCTGTTTGAACTGTTGTAAAAGCTGGGCAGATACATTGAGTTTAAAACAGGTAAAATCTAAATCCCACTTATTTCCCGGATTTCCCATCCAGAGTGTTTCCCCTAAGACGGCTTATCCCGTATTCCTGTCTGAAGGCAGACAAGATGAGCATTCGTACTAATGATAAAAGACTTGATGGTTTGGCTGTAATTTGTTTTAAACGAAGGAGTAAGGAGTTGATTTGGATAGCAACGATTTGTCCAGGCAACGATGCACTTACACTAGTTGCCTGGAAGCGGAGAACGAGATTTTACAATACCAGATGTTTGGGGGGGAGCAGAGAGTAATTGGTCACAGATTCTATAGCTAAGAGCTTGCTAATTTAAAATCTACAGTGACAGAAAGTTATTCTTTCATTGGTAGCTGGTTAAATTAGCCGTAACATGCAGTTTCCACCAGCTACGTGTCACTAAGATGGTCTCACCATGGGTGCCCCAAGCTGGTGTCCCTTTTTGCAGTCTGAGCTAAAGTGCCATGTCACAAATGGCTGTGGAAAAATCTTTTGTTCTTTGCTTATCCTGCAATCTGTATAGCCCAGGCACGCGAACCATGCGGGAGATGAGGTTGCTGCTACCATTGCCATTAACTTGTATCTTGTATCAGTGCCAGTTTAACTTTTGGAGACTTCCTTCAATGATCGCCACCTTCTTTTAAAGGGTTGTCATTTCAAGGGCCAGAGATGGCAAACATAGCATTCATCACTTTTAATACCTTCTTATCAGCCAGAAAAAAAAAAATAATTCTACAACAGTCAAACAGATGACTGTTTCTTCAGTCTCCTAGACAAGGATGCAGGCTGCTCTGGATTCTCAGGCCCCAGGCACTGCATGTCACAAATCATGCCTCTTTTTAAGAGGATGGCAGTTTCAGCATGAAGAGAGGCAAAAAAAAAAAAAAGTATGTTTTAGTTGCAAGCTGTAATTTCCAATTACACTCACAATTCTGCACCTGGTGAGAAATTCTTGCCTCCAACCTTGTCTGTGCTGCATGTTGATACTGGAGACTGTGGTTTGATTCTGGAAATAGCAAGCAGAGAAGAAAAAAAAGTTAATAGATATAATGAGGTCGAGTCCTTGATGTCAGCTTGATCCTAGGGGACGTGAGCACTAGCCAGTTATGCTGGCCCTGCGAATGAAAGTGGAAGATAGATGAGGGCTCTTTATTTACTAGGGGCATCATGTGATTTTTGAGACCCAAGGGAAAGCTGTAGAACTGGTATTTTCTCTCAGAGTCCACTGGCTAGTGATGATGAGAATTAGCCCCATTGAACATCTGTCCATCTGTCTTTCTAAGTGCACTCATCGTAATATGTAGGCTCATTACAGTGAGGGATGTTGCAGTCTCCTGGCCAAAGTCCATCCTATTTCTATAAATTCCCCCCCTTGCAGTTTTAATCACGCATGGGATCTTCCCTCACTTCCTGCCTGTCCTTGGCAATTGTAGTGTATCACAAGAGCCTGGATAGGGGAAAATAGTATACACGTACCAGTTTTCAGCATGCTTAAACTCCTTTACCACTTCCACCCCAGTGAACTATAGTAAAACACCTCCCCTTGGATTGGAACAAGCCGGCTCCTCTGTGTTAAAGTCTGATTTGAGGAAAATAGAACTAGAGAATAACTAAGCAGCAGGAGAAACAGAGTAGCAAAACGGAGAAGCAACAGTTAGCGTTTGGACAATATCAATATACAAGAGCAGCAGTTAGAGGCAAGGTGGGATATGCTGAAAATTGAGGAAGCCATGTCCAGCAGGCATCAGCCAGCTCACCATCCCAGAGTTCAGGCTTACTTAGAGCTTGAGGGATGAGCTGCTGGGTGGGAACAGTTGCAGCATTGTGTCTTGGCAAATACAGAGCTTGCCAGGACGGTTAGGAGATGAAGAGAGACGTGGCTGTCAGCAACACCGCTCTTTGCTTTTTCTCCTCAGGGAATACCATCACTATGCCAACTGCCTCGGGGGCCAAAAAGCGTTTCTGGATTATTGAGGACATGTCCCCATTTGGCAAGCGCCGCAAGACCGCATCCTCACGCAAGATGCTGGATGAAGGGATGATGCTGGAGGGATTTCGGCGCTATGACCTCTACGAGGACTGCAAGGACTCCAGCTGCCAATTCTCTCTCAAGGTTACCCACTACCACTGCACGCGGGAGAATTGTGGCTACAAGTTCTGTGGCCGTACCCACATGTATAAGCACGCCCAGCATCATGATCGTGTTGACAACCTGGTATTGGATGATTTCAAACGCTTCAAGTCTTCACTGAGTTGCAACTTCCCAGACTGTCAGTTCTCTGGCAATAGCACACACTTCCACTGTCTGCGTTGTGGCTTCCGCTGCACTGACAGCACTAAGGTGACAGCCCACCGTAAGCACCATGGCAAGCAGGATGTCATCAGTGCTGCTGGCTTCTGCCAGTTCAGCTCAAGCGTGGACTGCGAGGTGCCTGACTGCAAGTACAAACTCAAGTGCTCCCACTTCCATTGCACCTATCCTGGCTGCAAACACACAGTGGTGGGCATGTCACAGATGGACTCGCACAAGCGCAAACATGAGAAGCAGGAGCGAGGGGAGCTTCCTGCCATCTCTCCTGGCCCTGAGGGCCTTGCCCACTCCACTCTCGAGTATGACATCCAGAACTCTTCCATCAACCTGGACAGTTCCCTCAACCTCAGCACCGACAACAACAGCTCCCTCTTCTTCCTGCAGAATGCGGCTGGGGTGGGCCTCAATGATTCCCTGGACCTCAGCAAGAAGCAGTCAGAAGTCACTGAAGGTCCATCACCGAGCAGAGCTGGGACCGCACCTCAGGAGAGGGGGGCGGTGGCATCTGGCTCTGGTGATGTGGAGGACGAGGATGACTCTTCCCAAGAGGATGAAGAGGATGATGAGGAGGAGATGAATGAAGAAGAGGAGGAGGATGATGAGGAGGATGATGATGACGATGAGGAGGAGGATGATGAAGAGGAAGACCTGAACACAGATTCTGAAGAATCGCTGCCTGACCCTGAGGGCCTGGCCACTAAAGAAGATGGAGAACCAGAGGAGGCTGCTTCTTCCACAGATCACGGTGATGCTTCCAGGCCACAGGGTGAGCCAGCCCTCACTCCAGCCCCAACTCCTGCTCCAGCTGCTGCCCCAGCCTCCACCGTTGCTCCAGCAGCTTCTCCTTAATCTTAGAGACGACAGCG
The DNA here is from genome assembly GCF_000699105.1 of Pygoscelis adeliae. Classification (NCBI taxonomy): domain Eukaryota; kingdom Metazoa; phylum Chordata; class Aves; order Sphenisciformes; family Spheniscidae; genus Pygoscelis; species Pygoscelis adeliae. The sequence goes on along the minus strand of NW_008824934.1, from coordinate 3,488,229 downwards.
GCAGTGGTTTGGTTTTGCTCTTACACAGAATTACTAAGAGGACCCCATATGAGGCAAGAACAAAGATTGGGATGGCAAGTGAAAAAACAAACTCCGTGCCACACACACGAGAGAGAGAGGAAGGAAGGAAACCCATGCTCCTCCACAGGCCCCATGAGAGAGACAGGCTCGCAGCAGGACTGGTGCTGCATCACTTCATTCTGCAGATCACAGAACATGGGGGCAGGATGCAGCAAAAAAATACCCTTTTATACGGACATGAACCTTGAGGGTACCAGCTGCTTTTCCCTGCTCCACGCACGGTGCGTGGGGCCTGTGCCCATCTGGGGACCCTTTGTTATGGGTGGGGCTCTATCCCCCCATTTTTCTTTCTGGGTTTTATTTTTCCATGTTTTCAGTTGTACGATATTAATAATAATCTCCACTTCTTGGAGGGGGGTGGGTGGGAACAACAGGTAATGAATTTTAGAAATATATATTTGTGTGTGTGTCTCTCTCTATATATATAATGTACACACACACACACATATATAAAATTCAAGGAATTGGTGTCACAAAGACAACTAGCTCAGCTTTTGCCAGTGGGAAGGAGGGGGTGAGGGGTGCGCGCTCGCTCTCTCTCTCCACCCCTCCCCCCTTCTTTCTCCAGCATTAAATGAATGGCATCAGACAGCAAGGGTGGGAGTGGGTATTTATTGTCGCATAAATGAGGACGCATTAATGAATGAGCAGGGGTGGGAATGGGACACTCCTCTGTTCTTCCAGATCCTTTTTACTATTAATGATGATAATTTTGAATGCTATTTATATTGTAAAACTTTCTCAGTCTACACTTTCTCTGTAGGACACCTCTCCTCATCCCTGCTGTTCTGCCTGTAGGGATTTAGCTGAAGTAACTTGGGAAGAACACAGCGGGCAGTTCAAGGGTCTGTCACACTGGAGGACTGGGGTTAATCTCCCATCCAGTTCCATCTCATCCCAACCCCCAGGTGCCTCCTCTCTGTTGAGGGTGAGGCGTTTTCGTGGTGCTTCAGTATCCCCATCTCAGGAGGTTGTGAGCTGACACTCT
>NW_008824934.1:3482330-3487148 GCF_000699105.1 Pygoscelis adeliae | reverse complement strand
AGTGTCATCCACGAAGACGCTCTTAGCCATAAAAGCAGCCGTGAAAATACTACTTGCTCTCTGACCCAAGCAGTCGTACAATGACAGGTATGTCCCCAGTCCCCAAGCCCCTGTCCCCAGCCTTTCACTGGGGATGGGCAAGTCTCTCTTTCTGCATGGACTGATACAGATCTCTGGTGACTTCTGGGAGAGGGTGAAGGCACCGCTGAAGAGGGAAGAGAAGGCAGGCAAACATTCAGGATCCCACTGTGGGATGTCCTGCTCAGACCGGGGGTCTCTTTTGCTCAGCACTGGGGCGGGGAGGGGGGACAACACTGTTCTGCAGCACCCGTGTAGCTATTGGCCCAGTCATGGTTTTTGCAGCTACAAAACACGAGGCTGCTGCAGCCTACACAGCACAGAGCACTCAAAGATGGGCGGAGATGCTAGCTGAGGCCAGGATGTAGTCCACCTAAGAATTAATGCATTTCTGGGTCCATGCTGATAAATTTTGCCAATAGCTTGGATACTGCATAAGCAAATGCAACTATACTGTGTTGAGACCTGCCACCTCCAGAAGCTTGGGCTTTCCCCTGGTTACAAGCTCCTCCCTGCTCTCTTTTCCTAGCCTAGTCTGGGAACACACTACAGGATACTGTCCCAGTCTCTGACAGGTGAGACAGTAGCTGTTTGACCCCAAATCCTCACCTGAGTCTGAGAGAGAGGGCTTGTCTACCTACACCTGGGCTCCAGAAGGACTAGCTGTACGAATTAATTCTGATAAGTTATTTCAATGCCAGATTGTAAGTATACCAGCCTAGCAAAAGGTTCCTTGTGTCTGAAGTTTGTCCCTTTTTTAAAAAAAAAATCCTAATTATTTTTTTCTAACATCATGCAGGCGCCCCCTCCCCCCCCAACTCCATGAGCACTTCAGCTCCAAGGGATCCCCATAATTTGTTTTCACCCTGAACAGATAAAGGCCTCGGAAATTTTGGTTTTTTTTTTTTTTTTTTTTTTTTTTTTTTTTAATTATTTCCCTAAGGAACTGATGCAGATCAGGTCTGATTTATAAACAAGCAGCTCAGCTGTGTAAATGTGGGGACAGAATGTTCAGATAATGTTTCAAAAGGAAAAGCAAAAAAAAAAAAAAAGTTGTAAAGTATTTTTTCTGTAAAGGTTATTACTATATATAGAAACAAAAGAGAAACCACCAATGCCAGGGGGATGAGGGGGGTCACCTGCCTTCTGGATAGCCCTTAGTTCCTCCCCCCCCCCCCCCCCCCCCCTTCAATGCAGTGTTTGTTTGTAGGGGGTGGCAGGGGAGGGGGGCCTTAATGCTGAAGTTTGAGGCTGACTTCACACTCCTAGCACTGACCGGAGCTGCACGATTCCGAATTCTAACTTGAATTTTGTAGAGATGAAACAAATGAAAACAAAACAAATGAAATATTGTTATTACTAGTTTGTAGTATATTTAATTCTTTGGAGTTCTTTTCCTCTATCAGCTATTTGTGTGGCTTTTATTTTTATAGGGTTTTATTTTTTTTGTTTGTTTTTGTTTTGTTTGGTATATCCCCTGCCCTCAACTGTGTGTTTTCTAGCACAACCCAATTCTTGAATATAATGAAGCTCACGTTCCTGGGGCAGAGTGAGGGAATGAGGCCCTGGAATTTCTAGAAATGGGATGGGGCAAAAAGATTTTACTTTAACGGCATTTGCTGCAGGTTCTATACTTGTACATTTTTCCCATATTCAAATACTTAGATAGTATGGTGATGGGCTCCAAGAGGAATCCTTGGATGTAACACAAGCCACATCTTGCAAAACAGATGTGTTTATTTTGTACCACTGAAATCGACATGATGTATATCGGTGACTTTTGTGGGAGCAGGATCGAGCCTACTGCCGCCTTCAAGACAACACCCTGCAAGGTTTACACGAAACCTGCCTGTGAGCGCTGTTAACACTGAAGGCGAGGGGGGAGTCTGGTTTCAGTGGCAAGGCACGGGGCTCACTTGGGCCACTTGTTTCCGTTCAGGATAGACGGGCTGTTTCCCTGCTGTTAGGAGCTGGGAACCTGCACCGGGACGTAGTGGTTTTTTTACCTCTCCCCTTTCATATCTCACTAGACACCACTGACTGAATCACTGCACAACAGTGGGAGAAAGCAGAAGTGTGTGGAGAAAAGGGGTGAAAGATCTACCAGTAGCTCTGCTAACACCAGCCCACTTTGGTTGGCGCTGGACATAATACATCATCCCAGGAGGCAGCTTTAGGCAGGTGCGACCAGTGCAACTGCACCAGGATCCGCGCTGGAACGGGGCCCTGTTTCACACGTCCTTCTGTGTGACTAAGTGTGCCAGAAGGGCCTGTGTTTATCTATGCACACCATTTTCTCCCCCAAGGCACCCTACTTCTCCCTAACATCTCAGCCTTTCTCCCAAACTTCTATCACCTCTTCTCCGGGAGCTGGCACAGGGAATGAGATTTCTTTCCCAACTACTGCTACTGCTAAATGCGACGCCCGAGCAGGGCCTGACCCCCACAGAAGGTCAGATACCCTCACAGGACAGTGGCCACCCTGCCCTTCCAGACGGGGCCACCCAGCGGGCTGGCCCTACCCCCAGAGCGCGTCTTACTCAACCTTCTCCAAGTCTTGTTTCTGTAAAGCTCTTACTATGTCTCTATTCGCAACAACAACAACAAAAAGTCAAGAAAGTTAAACCCGTCTTTTTATTCTGCCGTGTTAAGGCTTTAATTCAGCAAAACTCTTAAGCAGATGCTGTCTGAACAGGCACAGGTTTAAGCCCTTGCTTAAGTGCTTTTCTGAACAAAGGCCTCAACAGCACAAAGATCCCTATTACAGTGAGGTGGTTTTTTCACTTCAAGCTATCATATCAATAGGACTGTTAACACAATACTGTTGAAATACGTGCTTAAAAGAATAGCCAGAGAAAGAGAGGGAGATTCAACTAACTGTATGAGGAGGGGGAAAGAGGAGAAAGGAAATGGAACTATTCTGTCCAAAACAAGATAAAACCCAAAAATAAACCTTGAGATGGACCCTCCTGATTCTGCTACCATTCACTGCTGAAGAGCAAAAAAAATGAAATAAAACAAAAACTATTGACTAGATTGTTCATTCTAGCCACAAACTCAACTGGATTAAAGTCTGCGTGGAAGGAATTTTGTAAAGAAAAAAAAAAAATTAAAAAAAAAAAAATTTTCCAATGTAGCAAAAAAAAAAACTTTAAAAAACAAAAATGAAAAAAAAAGACAAAGAGGGAGGATTCTAGCCTTTTGTAATATCCATATTGCACACTAGGACTATAAGCCATTGCTAGCTCATTTTGAATTTTAAATGTGTAATTTTTTTTGTTTTGTTGTTGTTTTTTTTTTCTTTCCGTGGGGGAGGGGGGGAATAAATGCTTGAACCACCAATGCTCTTTTTAATGTTTTATAAATATGTATGTGTATATATATAAATATAAAAATAATATGTATGCACATATATATGTGTGTGTGTATATATCTATATGTATATACATATATATAGATATATAGATATATATATAGGTTTTGAGACAAAAATGCAGAAAGTGAAAAAAAAACACCCTAAACAGGATGGTGTGCTCTGATTTACTTGAATCTGGTCTCTTCAGCACCTGCGTTATTAAGAACTGAATATTTTTCCACTTGAATTTAGTGCTATTAGAAATTTAATATATGTGTTTTATTTATTTGATTTTTTTTTTTGCATGACTGATGCAAGGTTTGACATTTTCACTCAATAAAAACTGGAAAAAAAACCCCAAAGTTTTAAGTGATCAAGTTTTCTTGATTGAGGAGGCATTTTATTTTTTTAAGAGCTAACACGTCTTAAAGCCCTGCAGTCCTAGTAATGGCCCTGCACCCATTTTAGCAGCCACTGTTTTAGCACTAGTACTAAGGTGGTAAGTGCAATAGGAACGGAGTTCTCTTTATATGGATTCTGGCCTCAAGCTTTTTAAGCAGCCCTGTAGTTTTATTTGAAGAGCTCATCGGGGCCCCTGGCAGAAGTGATGCGTCCATCGCCACCATTTGCTAAACTGGGACCTGGAATTAGAGATGTGACTGCCCTCATTTTGATTTTTCCCTTCCTACCTTGGCCTGCAAACTCGGGGTGGTGGATTGGGATCCACGGTGGAACTGTGCTTGCCATAACCCACTTGAAACCTTACAATGACATTCAAAGCCCACTAAATCAATAGCTGTTCGAGAGACGACGAACAAAAGAGAGACGACGAGCATGAATGAAACACCCTGTCTGCAGAGAAGGGGTGGGGGGGCTAATAAATCTACTGATGTCCACTAAAATGCCATGTTGAAGCCATATACTTTGACAGAACTTACCAAGAGTGCATAAAGCTGTATGCCACGCATCAACGATCAAGAAAGCATTCCTTACCTGGCCACGCCATAGCTTTTTCCTGTTGCAGAAACTTGTATACACCACGTGCTTGCGAAGTACGGCGACTGCCATCTGGGATGGGAAAGTCTTTCAGGCAAGAGGGTGTCCTGACAGCCACAGTGCAACGCAACACTGCCTTGGTACAACCGATCCAGCAGTCATGAGTGCTGACTGTAAAGGAACAATAGATTAGATAAAACCACTGCACGCTCCATACAGCTTGTCCCCACCAGTCCCCTGTCCAAGACTCATCCCAGGCCTGGGCACTTCCACACCGGAGGTGGGTCTAGAACAGGCTTTCATCACTAGCATCCCTGCTCTGAACAAGGCAGATGGGGACAGGCAGTAGATGCCATTTTACAAAGCAGCAAGTTGTTTTGGGGGGGGGG
>NW_008824934.1:3481822-3482244 GCF_000699105.1 Pygoscelis adeliae | reverse complement strand
CGTGGTATCCGTCAGGTAACGACATGCCCCTGAGTACTCACCCCCTCAGTGGAAGACCATTGCAAACGCACATCCTGGCAGTCCTTGTGGAAATTTGTACATATATCAAGACATAACTCTGCGCAAGAGCTGCCTCCGTGCTGACCCCCACGCCCTCCACCCCACCCAAAGCTGTTCTTTACTGGTGAGGCACGAAGGCTGCACACAGACCAGCACACATCCAGCTGCCTTCCTGATAAGGCCGGGCTTGAGTGCCCTGGAAATGCAACTGGTTCCGCACCAATGGCAGGTATTTGGGAGTCTGTGTATCCATCCCCTCTTAGCCTCGGTCACAGTCTCTGCAGTGCCAGATGAACTGCTCCTGGGACACTGGCCTGGCACGAAATACTGTTCTGATGCCTGTCCTGCCAAAGGGCTTTCGG
>NW_008824934.1:3478878-3481764 GCF_000699105.1 Pygoscelis adeliae | reverse complement strand
GTGTGGCAGCTGGGTCTTTGCGCCTCTGCCACCCGTCAGAGAACCCAGAAGCAGCAAAGCAGTGCTTGCCAAGCCTGATGCATTGGCAGCAGCTGCCTCCTTATTAGCAGAGAGGATTAGACTCCTCTCTCTTTCAAAGCCCCCTCGTTGCTCTGCTGCAGCTCCCAGCCATCCTGTTTTCAGATGTCATTATCTGAACACACTCCTAATCCGACCTTGGAGCACAGAGGTTTGTTCTCACTGGAGCTCTGCCCACAGCACATCATAAGATATTTACATGACTGTGTTTCCGGGGAGGGACAGGGGACGTGAACGACACGACTCACTGCTTGAAAGCTCTTGCTGGAACTTGCCTGCTCGCTGTGCAACTCTGACTGCACTTCATAAAAGAATGACTGAGTCACGGGAGAAGCTGCAAGTTGAAAAAAATCAAAGCCTCGCTATTGCATTCATTCCAAGCCCTTGCAACTGGTGACACTGCAGCTCTGCATCCAGCCCCTGCAGTTGGTGAGCCGTGGAAAGCAGCAGACACCTAGCGAGACTGCTTGTTCTAATGTCAGGACAAAAACTGGGCAGTTGCTGCTGCTATTATACTTTGATTACATCAAGCGTGCCCCTGTAGCAGCATTTTTTTTTTTGTGAGCGCAGGACCCTACCGTTACACACGTAGCCACAAAGCTACACTGCCTGTTTTACATGAGACACTGGATATCCACTTTTCAGCACACTACCAAAAGTCTTCTACAGCACCCACCAACATAGGCGCCCACAGCGGGAGTATCCCTTGGCACCAGCCCAAGCATAAAACTCAAACAGAGGAGCACCGCTTTCCCCTCTCCAAACAATACAAGACTTTAAACCAACAGAGGCAGCAGAAGTTTAATCACCTCAAACATAAACAGCATTCAAGGTGTTCTAGGACACAGAATGGGAGACCAGATGGTTCTGCTGCTGCCTCCAACCATCCTGGTTTTTAGACGTCATTAACCAAACATGCCTAGTCCAGCCTTAGCACATGGAGACCTGTCCTTGCTGGAGCTGTAAGGGCCAACAAGGACAGAAATAAAGAGAGCAGATTATCAGTGTTGGCCGAAAATGAAGGTAATAGCCATCACGGTGGCTCAGAAAGACGATCATCGCTATTCATCCAAGTGCTTCTCACAGACAGTCTCGCAAGGGTAATTTTAGAGATTACTAGGAAAATAGTATTTTGGGTTACAGCTCTCCTTGTGTCCCAGACCTACAAGGAACAGTTTTTATACTGTGGTAGGCATTCATTTAATTTGCAGGAATCTTTCTTACAAGCTCTTACCAGCTCCAAACTTAACTCAACTCCCCTTTAGTCAAGCAGCCATCTCACTGGGAGCTGTGAAGACCGGCATGCAGAGCGGTCGGTGTAGGGCAGCCAGTGGTCACCCCTGAGCCACACCATCAGGTGTGCAGAATTGGTGCACGTGCCCAGCGAAATACTCCTCATAGCTTGCTCAGCTGAGTACAGAATACAGTAAAGCATGGCTGTCTCTGGGAGGATATTTACTCTAGTAGCACAATGCCTCCTACACCCAGAGAGAAGGAAATTCAGAATTCTGATGCTTACTGGTACAGAGGAAAAGCAGCTGTTATGACACACAGCACATGCTGGGCATAACTTAGAGCTTGCAAGGACCAATGCTCAACACTGGCTTCCTAAGGCATAATGACATTAAGAAAGACCTGGAGACTTGCTAGGGAAATAGGTCTGTTAAATAAGCCCATCTTTATACTTCTAGATTAGAGAATCAAATTTGGAACTGAGCAGGATTGTAGCACAGAAAAGCAGTGGTCAAGTCCCTGGGTATGAGCGTGGCTGAGATGCCCACAGGATCCCAGTTTCAGGGGAATCCATAGGGCAGGAAAGGGGAACTACGCATGTGCTGCTGCAGCTTGAGAGAAACCTACTGTGGAAAAAATAGGGCATGCCTCCGATTGGGTGGCAAGACTGGAGACTCCTAGCTCTCTTAGAAGACTAGCAAGAGTTATTCTAACACATCCTCCTCCCTGTAACAGGACAAGAGGCCAGAAGTAGAAATTTTGACAGAACACAGACACAAAAGGGGAGAACACATTCACCCAATGGAGAAAAAATTAATTGAGCCAGCTTTTGGTACTGTCCATGTTGCTCAGGTATGGGAGCCAAGACAGAAACCAGCCATTAACAGATAACAACTAGCTAATAGATAATAAATGCCTCGAGACTTCCTGGAAAAAATATTTTCACTGGTCATTGGGTATAACACAAACCAAGAGAGAAGTATTATGACACAGAAGTGAACAAGAGAGTGTGGACCAAATATTTAAAGCTAAGACCTTCACCTGACCTCTAAAATTTCCTTCACAGTTCTGCATAAGCCCTTTCCAAGAAGTAAGGTTCTGAAACAACAACCCTGCTACATGGTACATACAGACTGCATCAACTGTTTGTGTCACAGCTGAGTTTTGTATTTGCACTTCTGGGCTGTTGCACACAGGCACAAAATTGTGTTCACAAACCTGCAGGTGCCTTTTTTGAAGACCATGGGAAGCCCTTTTAAAGAAGCAGCTCTTGGGGAAAGGGAAGGAGAGGAGCTATAACCAAGTATCTCCTGCCCCCAAACTGCGTGCAATCGGCATAGAAGACTGAAGCTTTCGAAGATGACAATAAAATCTCACATCATCTTCAAGAGGAACACAAACTTTAAAGACTTCTCTGAAAGTCAACGAGCAGCTTGTACCTAATTCCAAACAAAAAAAGCATGTAGATTGTTGAGAATGTTTTTGGAGTTTCACATACGCGCGCACATACACACACACACGAATAAATAAATAATTTCTGTCTTTCTCTACAAATCAAGGCAGATTTTAGTGTAA
>NW_008824934.1:3465621-3478837 GCF_000699105.1 Pygoscelis adeliae | reverse complement strand
AGCATGCATGATTGTATCTGTACACAAGACTTGCACATACATAGCTACAGCAAAATATACAGGTTTGCCTAATACTTGTGTGGGGACAAGGAAAGTCTGCCAGTTTTGGTGAAAGCACGCACTAGCATGTGAAGGAACTGCACGTGTGATATTTACTATACCCGGTGTATTTTATGGGTATCTATAAAAAGGTAAGGATAGGCAAGATGCTTTTGAGTCCCTCTGTTGCAGACACTGTTATGTGGAAATCCAACATTCAGGCAGGAAGCCCCAGCTTTTTGGGTCTCTGTCTGCTGTCTTGAACAAACTTCACCAGTACCTGAAAGCTGACAACACCTAACTCTGGAGGCAACAATCTCTACCAAAGGGGTGCAGGCAAAGAGGGGAGAAAGCCACTGAACAGCATTTGTAGGTACAGTAGGTGTTAGAAGGGATGACAAGTTCTTCATGCCAGCCCTGGGGCAAGAAGTGGGCTCACTGGAGTCCCTAACACGCATCTTCCCTTACAAGAGCCAAGCGTTTGCTCGGAAGATAGGAACATGGCCCCTCCAGAGGCAGATCCCTTCATCTTACCCAGGTGAAGCAGGGTGCTCTGGCCCCTAGTCCTGCTCGTGCCCCAGACCCACCCTGCCTGAGGAGGGGTGGCCAACAGAGGCAGCTTCCCTCCTTCCTTTTGCTCTTTTTTGGCAGGGAAACTCTTAAACAAACAAATGAAGAAACACTGAGGATTTAAGTAAACAGGCGAAGATTTATCTGACAGGCAGACTGAGCCTTTCCCTGCCCCCTTCCCTTCCCACAGGGCAGGGTGCTGCCTTGTGCTCTCGCTGTGATGCCAGCTACCAACAGCATTTGCCCCGAGCCCTTGCTGTCACCGGCAGCCCCTAGGACCCTCTTGTGATCCCAGGCCACAGCCAAGCTCTGCCTAAACGTCAGAGCTCTACAGTCCGAAACATTAAAGAGGATAAACTAAAACCATTTGGTCTGCGGCCAAACCAAGTTAGAGAGCCCCTCACAGGGAAGCAAGCTCGTTCATTCAGCTACCAGGCACTAACCCTGCAAGTCACATCCCAGTTAAAGCCAGTTGCACCCACAAGATGGAAAGGAACCAGCTCTGGCCTGTGGCTGGAGGCGGCACCGTATCTACCTGCCCGCGCCCTGCACTGAGGCCGGTAACACAGAGGTGGTTCCCCGCAGCAGACACAGCTGCTGCCCCTCCACATCCCCTCTGCAGAACTACGGAGGGGACACCCGCTGCCGGGGGCATTCACTGTGCTTCTCTGTTTTACACAAATTAGCAGACTCTGCCTGTGGTTTTTAGGGTTGGGAAAAAAAGGTCAGAAACAGATGCAATAGTGCAATGTTCCAGTTTCAGTTGAAACATCAGGCTGCACCTAGCTCATTCTGGGGAACAGAAGAGACTGTGAAGCAAGAGGGAGCCCCAACCTCCATCTCGCACCCAAAACTTGTTGGCTGCTGCAGTGGAAGCGTTGATATTACTGTACAGCAATGCACAGACACAAAAACATACAAGTAAGCAGGCAAATGCAGAGATGAAATCTACTGTTGATACTGTAAGAGGGCAGGAAGCAAAGAATAGTTCATCTGCATAGGAAAGGTGCAGCCGTTTAGTACACAGTCTTTTGTGCATGCACGTGTCAGTTGAAACTGCTTAAGTAAAGCAAACCTGTTCAAAGAGATGGAAGAATGTCCACCCAAGAATTTGCTCTGGTTTAATTAAATCAGTTAAAGATATTAATTTTAAAGAGGTGTTACTCTAGCTCCACACAGATAAAACCTCAGTACTAGCTTATAGAAGCAGAGGGATAAAGTTGGAAGCAGTCTGTTTCTGAAGGGTTAGAAAGAAAAAGGAAAGAGCATTAGGAGGCAGGCAGGCATGACAGAAGACTGAAAAACCAGCAACAGGGATGCTGTACAAAACAGACATGCCAGCAGACAAAGTGACTGAGAGACAGAGAAGCAGGCTGGCAAAGTGACAGACACAAAAAGAAAAATAGGCAACAAATAAGCCAGCTGTACTTCTAGATCCTCAGAATCAGCCCTATCCAGCCAATCACCTTCTCACTCAGGAGACATAGTCCTACAGAAAAGCAAGTATTTTACCTAAAACAGAAAAAAATACAATGTCAAATCCCCCCCCCCTCCTCTTCAGGCATGTTCTTGCAGCCAGCATCATAAAACATCTCTCATTATTTGCACAAATATAGAAGAGAAAAAAAAAAAAAATCCTGAAGGGTTAAATCCTTCAGCGGATGCAGAAAAGAAGGGCTTGGTGGGACAACAGGGGTGTTCTTCTAAGATGCTCCATATTGTAAGTAACCCCTGAGCAGTCCTTGCAAAGCATTTGGGGAGATTTTTAGTCTGAAAGACACTTTACAAAAATAAATTGTAATTGAGTTTAATAATCTTCCCCTTTTCAGAAAGGGCCTGACAGATGCTGCCTAGTGCTCACTTCTGCCCCATTTCAAATATTTTTACCTTATTTGGATGAAATATATTATTTTTCTAATGAAAGGAGGTTGTGTGTTTTTTTTTTTTTTCCAAAGAGCTGGTTTTCCCTTCGTCCAGCTGGTGCCTTTATTAGGTTAGTGCTTGCTCCCTTTTGGGGATGGGATTGTTTTTTTCCCTGAGCTGGGAGAGACCATGCCAGCCCCTCAATCTACAAGTGCGCAGTTCAGAGCTTCTACTGCACAGCAAGTGGAGGAGTTGGGCCCTGCCCTCCATCTCCCCTCTTCCCTGATACTCTGAAATTCACCTCAGGTACATTTCCATTATTTTATTTCATTTTTTGAGAGTGTACATAGTGGTAAGAGCCAGCCTTTCATCAGCATAATAGGCGGACACAGCTCTAAAGGTGCCTACAGAGGCAGACTCCTGAGGAAGCAGCATAGTCTGGGGATACGATGATAAAAGGGAAAACGAAGAAAGCTGGAAGCTCTCTCCTGTGCCCTTAGGTAAATTATTTCCTATGTTTCACCTCTCAGCATCCCTTTATTTATATTTTCAATCCCTGGAGGCCAAGCCCCTCTCTTGCTTTGCACTTGCATACCACCCGATGGTATGAGAGGTCAAGTCTAGGCTGGAAGACTCTCAGCTCAAGCTTAACATCAGTTTTTGGTGTGCAGGGTCACCACCACATGTAATTTGTGCTTAACATAAAGCACCATCACACAGAAGGGACCTTCCAAAGCTTTCTGTTGTTGAAGTCCTTGGAAAACACTTATGGGCTCCACAACCTGCAGGGTGTGGAGGGTCTAGTCAAGCATGGAGACCTTGACTTTAACACAACAGGTTTGCAACAAAAAGCTACTCTGGACCTGTTGTCTATCCTTTGTTTTCCCCAAGCATCACACTGCCCCACCAAAGGAAAAGCAAAGGCAGCCTCCATTTCTGTAGCAGGCACTGCAAATGAAAGCAGCGGAGTAGACACAGACTGGGTTTGTCCACAGCCCCCTCCCTGCCCCAGGCAGCAGCCCAGCATATATCATGCTTCCTTCCACCAGTACACATGAGGATAGACCTTCTGGCAACCCTTCTAACAAACCGCAGACCGGGGGGGGTTAGCCACTGGAAATGCAGCCAGTTCTCCCACTCTATTGAAGACAAAATCAAGAGAAAACATAGTTATTAAAAAGCACTTACTTGCCAGAAGAACCTGAGTTGCAATAAGCAAAGGCCAGATCTAAAATGTCCGCCTCCAAGCCAGGGCAAGCTGGCTAACCGACCAACGCAGGCTGCTCCAGGAGGGTAGTGCAGCTCCTCTCACACAGCCCTGCAGCCCAGGCTATTAGGAGACAGTGGCTACAGCTGGGTGGTGTGCTACGGGGGCTGGGGCTCTCGCTTCCAGGCACAGCAGTTAACGGGGGTTGGGGTTTTTGTGCCAGCTGCAGGACCCAGCATGAAACCTGGTTCCCAAAGTTGGCTTTCTCTGCAACTTGTCTTTGTCACCTCTCTGTATTAACAGCCAGTATTTTTTACCATCACATGTGGAAACTGAGGCACGCTTATAAGTAAAATACTTTGCAAAGCATCATGCAGCAAAGCGGCAAGATTACAAGGGATCCTACAGTCCATCCTCTTCCTTCTGATCCCAAACAGTTAGGTTACACCCCCAACACACAAAAGGCAATAAAAAAAAATTCTTCCTGCTTCTGACAAAGATGCACATAGGACTGATTTGTCACACCTGGGGGTAAGGAAGGTTGGACAAAGATGATCAGGAGACATCTCTCTTAACCCTTTCCCGCTTTGTCACATTTTTGGAGTTCCCCGCATTTCTCTTGCAGCTATTGCAAGGGAGTTTTTATATCCTCAAATTACTGGAAAGCACCAGCCTGATATTCTTTCTTCTAGGAGAGAGAGCACAGGCTCACAGGGTTTCACTGAAATGTGCTCAAATGACACTGTTCAGAGGAAGCTCCCTTCACCTGCTTTCTATATGCTATCAAGGACCTATAGAAACCATGTTACGAACCCACTGAACTCACCAACCGGGGTGCGTTTTTATTCTTCTTCCTGTGTCAAAACAAAGGCTGATTACACAGTAAAAGAGAGTACTCAAATAAGTCAGACGGTGGGTAACTGCTGCTGCTGTCTTTCTTGTTCTGCAGAAAAAAGGTTCGCTACCTGGTCATCTTTCAGCTAGTATGATGCTATTCTCAGTGCCTACTGGCCAGTGGGCTAAACATTTCACAGGGCAGATGATCTAAGAAGTTTGTTTCTAGCAAAAAAAAAAAAGAAAAGAATTTACAAGTTAGCAGTCAGGCTACACGGTTCATAAGGACCAAAATACTCGCCCTAGAACTGTTGCTATGCCAGAAAGACAAGGAACACAAGACAGAGGAATAAAACTCGTGATTCACGACAATACCTGCTGGTAAGAAGCTCTGGTTTCTTCCAAATTCTCTGCTGGTGGGTTGGATCTCTTCAACAAAATACTCAAACACCCCATCAGCAGCCAGAGGCCCAGAGTTAGATTTTTTGAGCAACAACGGCTATGATGGAGTTTTCTGGGATTCATCAGGTCGGGGAAAGGAAAACCTGTGACCTATTGAATTAGTAAAGGTTGTAAGAAGCAAAAACTAAGGGAGAGAAAAGGGCAGTTGAAGAAAACTGCCTTTTACTCTGCACCAGAGATCTTGAGGTAAGTGAATTGAACACTGGCAACATGGAGGAAAAGGGGGGGAAAATGAACCCGCAGGGATGCTTGTACTGTAAACCTCATAAGTCACTCTGCAAGGCACATACCTCAGCAACATATTTTCCACATTTCACCAACTGCTGTTGTCCAGGCACTTTCTATTTTCAAAACCTTCTATGTATATAAAATGTACACAGGCAGGACAATACTTTTTCATCACATCCCTGCGTTCAGTCATGTTTTCTTTTCACAAGGATTCTTGGCTTGGAGAAATGAAAAGTGCCATCTCTTAAGAAAAGCCTCTCCTTTTAAACGCTTTCAAATTTGCCCTGTTTTAGCTAAACGTGACGTTCTTTGTGAACGTTAAACAGCGGAGAGAGAGACGGAGAGGGAGAGAGAGAGACACACACACACACACACACACACTCACTCCTGGGGAAGATATTCGTCCATTTAAGGAATGAGAAATCATCACATTCAGCAGCAGGTCTAAATACAGTAATATGAAGGTCCCTTTCGCTCCCCCTGAGCAGGGAAATGTCACTGTGTACCAGACACCCAAATACTCAGGAATCAAGTAAATCCCTCATTTTTAAGAAGGGAGCCAAATACTTCTATTGAACAAAGATGGGACTGCAGTAGCTATGAATTACTTGCTGTACGCCATTTCTTTCAATGGCTTCTGTACTGACATGGCAGGGTTAGACCAGTCATGGGATATGGCTCAGCATTCCCTGCTGGCAGATAAGACTGAAGGGCCGTGGGATAGCTCACACGCTCCCTTCAGCACCTCCTGCTGCCAGGGGTGGAAAGGAGCGGGATGCTGCATTCTGCACCCTGCAGAGCCTCCTGCTGGGAGGAAAGGAACCGGAATAGCTGCATCTTATTCACTGGATGATACATCCATCTCACCCTCTGCAACATCGGAGGCAACCTAGCCTTACAGTGTTGTTGGAGCTATTTATAGTGTACCTTATATTGCACTTACACCATTCTCTACACTGCCTCCTGCTGATGTAACCTAGTATTGGAGCAGGCAGAAAATCAACCATAAATGTCCTTCAGAAAACTTTTCATGAGGACTGAATTTCTGTAATAGTCCCTTTTCCCTCCCTTTACCACCCTGCATGCATATTTCTCCCCCAAAATAAGAGCCACAGTAATCCAGTAACAGCCTGGTGTTAAATAGTGGTAACTCATATTTATTACAATTATATACAATCGTATTTTATATTTGAAATCTATACATGATCACACAGATGAGCACACTTGCTTGGTGAGGACAGTGAGACTCGGTTGTTACAAGAATTGCTCTGCTAAGAGGCTCTGATGCAGTGAATAATATAATTGGACTCCACCATTTTACCAGCTGAGAACACAATGCTGCAAATGAGAGGTTTCAAAATTCACTGTTTTAATTTGTGTATAGCCCAAATGGGGCAAAAAAAGGCTGGACTGGGCAAGAAGGGCCAGTGGTGTACCTCAGAGCTGGAACTGTTTTCTCTTCTGTAAAGACTGCTGTGCTGAAGCAGGTGCCTGTCACTGGGTAGGTGCAGGTCTCAGCCGATCATTGAAGTTGGGTTTTCTCCTCGGGGAGAAAAACAGGCTAAGAACCATTGCAAAGATTCAGAATTAACCAACTATTTCAGCATCTGATATCACCTCATTCATTCATTCATTCAGGGCAGCTATAAATAAAACGTAAGATGTCAAAAACTGATGTTGAGCTCCTTGTCTTTGGAGGAGGAAGGGTAATAATTGGGATGAGCGGGGTCAATTTCTTTTAAAGCCTTCTTTTACTGGGGAGCAATCAGTAACAAAGCCACCTGTTCTCATGGATTTTACTGTGGCCATGAAACCTGGACTTGGTCCCTAGCAAGAGGCCACTTTGATGAGTCTAGGCATGTGGGGTGGAAATAGTGTTCTTTGGACCCCACAGAAACTTAGTGTTTTTAGATGCTAGGTAGTTTCAGGAATTTGAGGCTTGACATAAGGCTTGGAAGAGCCAAGACTGAGATCTGGTGAGGAATTCAGGGTTAAAACGTTCTTTTTTTGGCAACAGAATATCAAGGAGTTTGAGAAATAAAACAGAGGGTTATTTTGGGAAACAGAGAACTGGTTTGGGCCTTATGTGGGGATTAAAGACTTGTGAAATCAAAGAGCTCAGGACAGACTGGTTTCTGAAATTGGACAGAAGGACTCTAGGATGCAGCGAAGAGGCTGACTGTTTCAGGAGAGATGGTGTTTTTGTAAGAGGACTTATTCTGTAACAGTGGTGCATGGTAAGGCGATTGGTCTTCCAGCCTAGGCAGTGACCCCAGCTCATGGGGAGAAGGTGGGTCTGGGAGGGGAGAAGAAGCCACCGCAACACTGCAAAGCCCTGTGGTGAAACAGGGCCCACCTTGTTCGCTGGGCAATCATGACCCTACTCAAGGTCAATCATGGGAGAATCACTGGAAGGGATGGTGGCACTTCTCTCCACAAAATGGGAGAGGCACCGGGGACAGTGCAGGAGGCTAGGGAAGATGTACAGCAGCAGCAGCAGAAGCCAGGGTGCTTTAGTCAATCTCATTCTCGTTGCTGGCCCCCTCAGGTCTTCGTAGCTTTTCCACTTGCTCATTAATCTGACCATCTCCTCCTCGCCGGTCCTCAGTCTGGACACCCAGACATTCCTCCTCATCCACATGGCTAACATCATCATCCTCATCGTCCTCTTCCTCCTCTTCATTCCTTTTGTTTTCCCTTTTCTCCTCCTCACCCTGCACCTCCATCCGCACTTGGCTCTTGACATCAATCACCGCCTTGTTGCCCTCCTCTGTGCTCAGCAGATGGCAGCTGACCTTCGAACCCTCAGGGCTGTGGTTCTCCTTGACTGGTGATGAGGTGGTAGACTCGTTGCTGACAGGTGAGATGTCACTGCTGCTGTTATGGTTGGCAACAACAGGGTTGGAGGGTGAGCTTGGCTTCACTGGGATCTGCCATGACGGGATCTTAGGAGCCGAAGGGGAGGGAGGGAACTGCCTCCTTGGGGGAGGGGAAGAGGGGAAGAAAAGGAGAGAAAGGGGCTTTTATTAAAAACACTGAGGGATTATCATTAGAAAGAATGGTATTTGCACTGGGGAAATCATGTAAAGCAGGACTGAAACTGCAAGTCTCCGTTGTCATAAATGAGCAAAACCAAGGCCACTTCACTTCTTCAGCCAGAATCTCAAAGTGCTTTACAAGCACCCAGTAATCGAGCCTGCACACAAGGAAAGTATCACAACTGGGCATTCTGAAGTACTACAGTGATCTGGTTTGGCCAATTTCACAAAGCTAGCACTCAGGAATGCTGCCTGGGGAAAGACATGAGTGTCCCTTTATAAAACAATCACTAATTAATTGGTAAAGAAAATTCCCACTGGAGCAAGAAGTCAGACTCACCAGGTCCTCGTGCCTGAGCCAAGGAATTTCACCACCTGGCTCTCACCTCCACTGTGATACACAGCTATTGCATGCTAGCTCATTACAATCCAGAGCCTATCTCCTAGTCCCAGCATGCACTTTACATGTTTGGGCCAGGTCCTGGCTGCCACAAACTGGTTCAGCTTCTCTGGCTTGAATGGAGTCATACTAGCTTGCACCAGCTGAGAAAGCTGGCTGCTCTGTCCTCGAGTCCTTTCCAGGTGGGCTTTAAGAATTTGATCATGGCAGACTAATGCCCAGCCCTAACAGCAGAATCCAAGTACCAAACAGGACAAATATAAGTGCAGTGGGGAGCACTGGTGCCCTCAGAAAGTCATCCAGCATGAAGAACAAAGCAAAAAAGCATGTCTGATCTAGTACCCCCTGTGCATCCTTGCTTGTGTATATGAAAAGTGGGAGTATGAAGAGGTATCAGATCAAGCTCTGAAAAGGATGCTGAGCAGCAGGGAGTTCTCATGCCCCTCAGGTGAGCTGGCTAGCGCCACGGACAAGACCAGAGAAGACGAAAACTGGCTGCTCTCCTACAGTGAGCGATCAAACACAGCAGATTATGTTTTCTTAGACTGAACTAGGAACACTAGTTGCTCTCACCTCCCTCTTCCTGCTGCCACCACCAGCCATGGAAGAACTCTGCTGATCTAACCTCCATATCCTATGAGTGCAATAAACTAATGCCTGCATTATTCAACCAGTATCATAAATGCAATCAACAAATTCAATCTGGAGACTTTCTTGGCTCCGGTGTTGCTGCTGCCTCCTCACTGCAGAAACATTTGCCTTTTTGTTAAAAAACAACCCCCCCAAAAGTTTTCTTTTTTCCCAAAAAGCACTTATCCCCCAGCTGCAACTTTCCCATTGCTGAAGAGGTGTCATTAACTAATGCTCTCTCCCCCAGCAGTGATCCTAGTACGACCCAACTTAACAGACAGTAACTTAATATGTGTCCTCAATCCTCCAAAGCTTTCTACTGTGACTCCTGGGAGGACTGGGAGGTGTAGCGAGAATTTAAAAGGATATTAAAGACAATACACTTTTCAGACTTCTGAAAAGCCCACATGCTGAGATCCAGAACATGTCTAGTCCAATCTTAGACTGATCTTTGAAGTCCATCTCTTAGGAAACAGATGACTTGAGAAGACTTAGTTACATGTAGAAGGAGACAAGGGAGTCGTATCAGAGTGAAAGGATCAATAGCTGAAAAGCTAGATAAACTCTTATGTAATGTACTTGGAAAAAAAGAATTTCCTCAAGAACTGAGATCTGATCCCTGTTCTTACGACTGTCCCACAGGCTGGGATTTATATCACCTCATTTCAGATATCTACTACATTATAAGATGTCTATACCTGAGCTAGCTAATCGAGACAAACAGGCTCTGCTGAAGTGCGATTCTTTTCATCCTGGTTATGCCCTAACCATGAACAGGTCAGCTGAACTGTATCCAGAAGTGACTCTCTCTGTAACAGAATGCAGGTGCAGATGCAGTCAGTACCTCAAACTAGGTGAGAGGTATCCTGACTGTGGCGAATGGCAGAGAATTCCTCTATCGTAAACAAAAAGGAAAAAATCTCATTAATTACCCAAAGCGCTCTGTGATTTAAGGCAAGTTTGAAAAGCATTTTGAGACCTGCAAATAGAAAGTGATAGTGGAGTGCAAAGTGGTATTATTAAAATAGCATTAACAGGATATAGAGCTAGTTCCTGTTGGAAATGCCTTTCCTCTCCATGATTAAGAGAATCCCAGAAAGCAACCCTTTCTCCACACAATAATCTGCTCACATATTCCATCCATACCGGTTCAGGAGAAGTCCTTTTAATGAGTATATCTCAGATTTCAGTTCATTAATATTCTGCGACTCCAGAATCCAGTTGGTGGAAGTTGTGGCCTAGAACATGAAAAAGAAGACATAATGATCAAAGTATGAACTCGGAGATAGTTCACAAATGACACTTTTTTCTGTGTTATCCTCCTTCTCCGATCTGGAAAAAATCTCGAGCCCTGGGGATAACATACATAAGCTCTATCATTTAAAATCTCTCAGATCTGAGCAAAACAACTTCCACAATAAAGAAGGACCTGAACGGGTCCCCACGATGAACAGAAATAATAATTGTCTCAAGATGCTAAGACTATTCAAATATTTGCTTTCTGTTTGGGGTACTAATTAATCTTGTCTCCAACATACCATGCACAACCATTGCTGAAGCATCTCAAGGGGACCTTTCTTTTTCAACTAGGAGGAGGCCAGCACTTGTGAGAATTCAGACAAAGCTAGGTCTACATAGGATGTTTTCCACCAACATATCAGACAGAGAACAATACACAAAGAGGTAAACTAAATCATTTGACACTGACCTAATGAATGATTTCTAGAGAACTAGAACTAGGATCCTGAAAGGCTGTGGGAGTTGCACTGAATCAGGTCCTTTACTCTTTCCTGTGACTGCACTTAGCTGAGGCAACAGATTTAAATATTATATATTAACAACTATTTTAAAACCATTTGTTCATTTTTCTTAAATCATGAAATAAAGAATTGATTACCTGCACTCTGGTGTTTAGAGGTGGGCTGATAAATCGATGCTTGAAAGTTGCAAAAATCTTCCCTGCTAGATCTGAAGAATTAGAGCTATGCTTGAGTTACCAGATTGTATCTCCAGGAAGCAGCTGGACTAGGCACTGCCTCTTGGATATTTCAAGGCAATGAATGTAATTTGGTGGGGAAAGATGATAAGTAACTCATGGAAGCCTGGTACAGCTGCTGTCAGCACTGCATCAGAATTGCTATGGGATATCAGGCAGAAATTAGAGTAAGGTGACAACTGAGAAGAACATGCTGCAGATAATACTTTTGGCACTCTTTCTTTTAACTCTTCTGGGAACTTGAGAAATGGGAGGAACATTCTGAAAGACAGATCATGGCCTATGGTTACCCCATCCTATCACTCTAGCAACTCCTGTAGTGATGGGCTGAGTACAGGACCAAAGAACGCTCATGTCTAGCACTTCGCATGGTAATTTCTGCTAAAAGCCATTAGGAATGAACCCATTTGTGAGCATCGCTCCAGAGATACTCCTAATAAATCCCCTGACAAAGGAAGCCAGGACTGGAATAACACAAAACTCCTCCTCAGCAGTTCCTACTAGATGTAGCCAGAACTGGTTGTTCCTACTTACTCTTTAAACAGACTTCAGCTAGTGCTGAGTAACCCTGAACACCTCCACAGCCAGCACTCCTCACAGTGACTTCTGGGCTGTGAACCCAGTGAGCTGGGAGAGGCTCAGTCTGTGGTAGCTGTGATATACACAGATGCGTTCCCTTGGGATTCACACTCCCAGCCCTCAGACAGCAAGAATCCAGGAGCCACTGTTCTGGCTTTCCAAGACCTTGAAAGCTACAGCAGCACATTAACAAGGGAGTGATTTCCACTCACTGGCCTGCAAAGGACTCAAATTTCCAAAACACATATGGTGCCAGATGCCTAGGATTTAGAAATAAAATCTGACATCTGGGGCTTTTTAGCCAGTCTCTTTAAAAAACAGTTGTAGAAAATTCAAGCCTTGAATTTTTATGTACGTTTTTTAATTACTTAAAGTCCCTCTTTTTAATTTTTTACAGCATGCCAGTAGGAGTTTGAAAAGCAGATATAAAAACTTACATTACAGCTGAGAAAACACAGCTTTTATTCTTTGGTTTGTGGGGTTGCCCAAGTTTTTCTTTGTACACATGAGGTTTAGATATCATAACAATGTGTGCTACCATTTCAGTGCAGGGGGTAGAGAGGGGGGAGGAAAAACTTCTTCAAGACTCTCTAAACCACCAAGACTCTTATGCCCTTTTTCCTTCTTAAAGCTCAACATGTGGTCTTAATCTTAACACTTAAGACCTGAAAACAGTTTTCCAATTTCCGGACTGGCTCCAGGCCACTGACAGGCCACAGTTCCCAAGGAAAATTGAAGTAGAGTGTTGTGACCATAAACCGGCTTTCATGGTTGGGTTTACAGCTGTGCCACTGAGGGTTTCCTACTGTACAGTGTGCACACCACATAGTCAGCCATGGCCCACCAGTTACACAGCATCAAAGGGTTTGTACGAGATTAAAGTATAGGTAAGGGGAGAAGAAAACTGTTCATGCTATAGGTAAAAGACTGTAAGCATTGTCTAAAGGATTTCACAGTAAAAAGAAAAATCTCTACCTGTACAGAGAATACTGCAAGATGACTGGGCCCTGAATAATCACAAGTTTGTGAGTGAAAGGAAGACTTCATCTCTATGTGACTAGTTCAAATCCATCCCACCTCACATGTAACCAACACTTCTTGGCCAATAGAATGCTTAGGCCAATGGCTGCAAAGTACTCTGGAGATCATAGAATATTTTGGGTTGGAAGGGACCTCTAAAGGTCATCTAGTCCAACCCCCCTGCCGTGGGCGGGGACATCTTCAACTAGATCAGGTTGCTCAGAGCCCCGTCCAACCTGACCTGGAATGTTTCCAAGGATAGGGCGTCCACCACCGCTCTGGGCAATCTCTTCCGGTGTTTCACCACCCTCAGCGTAAAAAATTTCTTCCTTCTATCTAGTCTAAATCTA
>NW_008824934.1:3423049-3465505 GCF_000699105.1 Pygoscelis adeliae | reverse complement strand
ATTCCCCCTTGTCCTGTCGCAACAGGCCCTGCTAAAAAGTTTGTCCCCATCTTTCTTATAAGCCCCCTTGAAGTACTAATAGGCTGCAATAAGGTCTCCCCAAAGCCTTCTCTTCTCCAGGCTGAACAACCCCAACTCTCTCAGCCTTTCTTCATAGGAGAGGTGTTCCAGCCGCCTGAGCATTTTTGCGACCCTCCTCTGGACCCGCTCCAACAGGTCCGTGTCTTTCTTATGCTGAGGGCTCCAGAGCTGGATGCAGTGCTCCGGGGGGGTCTCACCAGAGCGGAGCAGAGGGGCAGAATCCCCTCCCTCGACCTGCTGGCCACGCTGCTTTTGATGCAGCCCAGGATACGATTGGCCTTCTGGGCTGCGAGCGCACATTGCTGGCTCATGTCCAGCTCTTCACCCACCAGTACCCCCAAGTCCTTCTCGGCAGGGCTGCTCTCAATCCCTTCATCCCCCAGCCTGTAGTGATACCGAGGGTTGCCCTGACCCAGGTGCAGGACCTTGCACTTGGCCTTGTTGAACCTCATGAGGTTCACATGGGCCCACTTTTCGAGCTTGTCCAGGTCCCTCTGGATGGCATCCTGTCCCTCAGGCGTGTCAACTGCACCACTCAGCTTGGTGTCATCTGCAAACCTGCTGAGGGTGCACTCGATCCCACTGTCTATGTCACTGATGAAGATATTGAACAGTACCGGTCCCAATACGGACCCCTGTGGGACACCACTTATCACCAGTCTCCATCTGGACATTGAGTCGTTGACCACTACACCCTGGATGCAACCACCTAACCAATTCCTCACCCACTGGACAGTCCACCCATCAAATCCATACCTCTCCAGTTTAGAGAGAAGGATGTTGTGGGGGATCGTGTCAGATGAAAAGCACAAATTCTCATTGCCAGAAAGAAAATAAATTTTGGTGAAAAGTGGTTACTTGTCGTTACACATGTAACAACACAAACTAGTCAGAACTGATGGTTTTATTGCCAGGGTCAAGTCAGGAGTCAAGGGGATTGGGACACTGTGCATCACTAATGTGGTTGTGATGGAGCCACCTGTTAAACTGAGATGACCAAAATCACTGAAACAAGAACCCAAATAGTAAGAGTATTTGGCCATTACCCGGCCTGGATCTGATCAGGTGACTTAAATACAGTACTTCAAGTGTGTGCTTGGCTGAACAGGATTAAGTCATTGTTTTGACAATGTACAAGAGTACAGGAGAAATAGAAACATGTAAAACTACGTATTACACACAAATAAAACCTCTGCACAGCTGGCCTTTACCTCTTTTGGTCAGTGGACTAACAGCACAATTATTTCATCTCAAATGCAATGCAGAAGATACAGAGCTGAGAACAGGTCTGAGGCCTCAGACACACAGGCTGCATACAAAGCTATATAGCAAAGCCCTCTCAGAAGTTAGATATATTTCAGAGTACTCAATTAATACCCAGTGCTTTAAACAGACTGCCTATGGAGAAGTCAGATGCAGAGAAACTGGCTGGGGATATGACAGAGCTGAAGGTTGGATTGTGAACCTAATAAGGTGCTTTCCATGTGCCCACAAAAGAAGCCATGCATATTCCAAAGAAGATGGTGATGTTCTAAAGGTGAAGAGTTGGAAGCGGATACCTTAGAAGCAGCCAGTTCTTGGGTGAGCTCCTGGATTTTCTGTTGTTGCTGGATTAGCAGTTCCTGGACAGCTGCTAACGTTGTCTGTAACTGAGTCACTGTGAGGAAAAAAGCAGGAGAGTGTTAAACTGAGATACATGCACATATACACACTCACACACGTCCTTCCTGCTGTCTAGCTACAAAGATGCCTCTATTCCTACTATATTTAATTTATCTACGCCCGCCTGCTCACTTTAATCCATATGATTTATCTGCACTACGAGTAATCTACCTGCACTGCATCTAACCTCCAGTATTTCTAGTTTATCTTTCCATTGTATAGATGTCTATAGCCCACAGTATATCCGTCCAAAACCTCTCCCTTCTAATTATATTGGTTTATGATTTGTACATCTCCCTGAACTTATACAATGTTTGTATCATTTATCTATCTTGGGCCTCACGCAGGCAAACACTGGGGCTAGCTCCAATCGGGGAAGAGGCTGGTCTCAGGATTGACCTTAGGGTATCATGAGAAATGAAAGATGCTTTTCTTCTCACTCTCCACTAAAAAGTGTAATTAGCATCCTCCCACTCTCAACCCACCAGCTCCTTCAACCCCAACATCTTTAAGAAACTTACTGCTGAAAATCATACTTTCTTCCATCCCATCAACTGAATATACTTTGCGCTTTTCCCCTTTTATTTCAAGAGAACACCCTGTACACCCCTCCTACACCCCAGCAAACACAGAAGAATTTCTGCTGGACTCCAACTCCAGCTGTAGGAGAACTTTTTCTACTTTGGTACTTTATCCAAAGCTTTCAGGCAGTAAACAAGCTGATAAAATAAAATAAAATAAAATAAAATAAAATAAAATTAAAAACTCTATTGGTGTGACAGGTAACAGCTAATCCAGACCATCATTAGGGCATCGGGTAATGAACAGACACCCTATAGAGTCAATAACAGAGAAGGTGGCTAAGGTCAGGGAGGCACAGTAATTACAGACTCTCCTGACCCTTCCTCGGATTTTCAGATGGAAGGTGGGGGGAAAACAGCAAAAAAAAACCCCTGAAAACATCAGAGAAGCAGAAATTAAAAATGAACTTTACAGCCCTCCGAAAGGCTGTCATTTTATTCCCCTTATTAATATTCTGAGGTTGGGAGCCTTTCCGTAAAAACATAATTAATTGAGGCCGCGCCGACAGTAAACAAGCAATTTCAAATTAAACCGAAATGACGGCGGCTTCATTTGCAAATGTGAACAGATTCTCAGAGCAGATAAATGAAGTCACCACATAAAGTGGAGATGGAGGGAAAGAAAAGGGTGGGGGTCTTGGCAGAATGGAGGATACAGGGAGAAAGGCTTTGAGGGGTGAATTGATGGAGTCATTAATCTTTACCTGTCTGTGTCACACTGCCACTCATCTCAGAAATGTTTGACTCAATCCTCTGAAGTTGTTTCCTGTCTTCTTTGCCTCCCATGATGAGAGGAAGCAGGTATTTCTGCATGGAGCACAGAAACTTTTTTAGGAAATAGGGATATGCAAAGCGGTCTTTCTAATCTACCTGAAACATCCTCAAAGCCCACCACCCAAACCTCAGCCTTTATTACAGAGCCAGTGATCAAATTCCCTCTACAGTAGGCTTTAAATGAAGTTGCCAAAGAGAAGATATGAGTTCTGTGGTTACATTTTTGGGGGTGCTAAAAAACAGTTCCTAACTCCACTTCAGGTTTCCTGGGACAGCTCTCAGTACAGAGGAACATCCATCACATATAGAGTACCATTTCAGATCTTACGCTCTCAAATGTGCACACACTGATGTGTCACAACATTCGAGCTACATCCAAAAGGCAAGAAATGCAGAAGTGGGAAGAAGAGGAGAAAGGCCCAGGAAAGGCCAGAAGAAGCACAAGCCAGGGAACGCGAAGTATTGTAAAATCTTTTGAACCTTGGCAGGGGAAGGGTTACAAGGCACGGAGGGAAAAGCAGAGATCTGGAGCACAGGGAAGAGAACTAAGGAACCAGGGCTAAAGGAAGTGAGAAACAAGCTAGTACAGGATGGGAGGCAGTTCAGTGACACTGTACACAGCCATGAAATCTACCTCGTTCTGCCCTTGCGGAGGATGGACTGGATCTAACAGGTCACAACTCTCTAACTACCATGGATCCTTCTGCAGCACTGCTCCTATGAACTGAATATGCACTTTAACAAGGGCACATCCAAGTACAAGATGCCAGGTGAAAAAAATGTGAGAGAAGGATGTGGAAACAGCCCTGATAGTGCCTATCAATTCTTTTTCATCCTGGCTTTTGATGCATGTACACCCGCTATCGGGGCATACATACAGGATGGTTTCTGAGACAGAGCTGATTATCCAAACTGACATGTGTGGGACAGCCGCCTTTTACACATAATAGCACTGGTTTAAGATTCAGCGTCGCTGTACACAGCTCTTACCCTCACAAAGCACATGTACACGTACATGTTTACACTCAGACATTCTGAAAAGCAAATAGCTTTTGATGACTTTCATAAACAGTTCTCCTTAATCTTCACGGAACACACATGGACAACTATGTCTTATCCTAGCATCCTATCTTTCATATAAAAACCACGATTTGCAAACTCCCTCAAAATCCCATGAAAGGCAGAGGGAATTTATCAAGCTCCAAAGATTTCTTACTCCTATAAAAGAGTATGGGTCTCTGCTAGGCACACAATATGCCTTATGAGGTTTGGATAGACAGCAGAGCAAGATCTGTAAACAAAGAATACAGCAGTAGGATATATCAACAGCATCGGTGACATTATGCCAAAAAGTTTATGTAAATCATCAATATGTGTTAGATACGTGTCATTTAGTAACAGCAATGTGTTCAGGTCTGCAAGGCCCAGCAGCTGTTGTCTTAACATCTCTCTGGACACTTATCAGCCCCACCATTCTTTGCAAGAACGAAAAGATCAGTAAGGTTGGCATCACTGCTTTAATATAAAAACATAGGGACAACATATCTCAATAAAAAGCCATAGATGGAACATGTTGCTTAATATGGCCTCTCTCTCTTAGCCTGAGACCCAGAAAATTAATGATAGGACAGGATAAGAAAAGTAGTTTTAAACTAGAAGGCCAGCACTTTTATTGTAAAATAGATTTTACTAAACAAGACAGTAATAGTTAATTGAACAAACATGAAAACCATCAACCTCTCATTAAGTCTTCATCTCTGTCCCTTTTTCAAAAATAAAACACAACTTCTACTGGACCAAAGCTCTTTACACTCCTCTGTGTTGACCTGAACTACTTACGTCTTTCTATGTAGCCACAGAATATGATTGTTTACCAAAGACATTATCTAATGTCACTTACCGCATTGCTGGAAAGCAAATCCAGAGTGAAAGAATATGTTCAATTGCAGAAACATTGCACAAGAAAAAAGAAGGGGCTGCTGTCTCTACAATACACAAGCAGGCACACGCTTGCTCTACCTTGTTCTAAGCACACTGGAGTAGAACTACAGGATGTATGGCAGACCTGGAAATTAGCACCTTCTTTTCAACAACATTCTGATTGGTCAAAGAAGATTCTTTCCTACTCATGGTGCAGGATCACCAGTGAACAAATCATTAGACTGGCGCTATGACAGTAATGTCTGCTGGCCAGTGCTGGGAAAATCCCTTTACTGAACTGTGCTCAGTTTCCCCAGCTTAAAAAATTCCAAAATATATATACACAATGAAAATGACCTTGTTTCTAGCAGCTTGATCCACTGCTAAAAACTAGCAGTTTGAGATCCACTGCTAAAAACTAGTTTTGTTTGCTTGACACTTTTTGACTCTGCATTTCCACGTTAAGTGTCTACATTTCTCAAATATAGCAATGGCAGCACCAGTAAGAACAGAGATGCTTCACCAACTTGGAACCAACATGATCATTTGGACACAAGCAGCATAACATCATTCTCTCAGAGTACAGTGTAAGGGTAGTGAGGGAGGTATTACCTTGTAGAGCTGGTGGAATCCAAAGGCAATTCCTGCCATTATGATAGCCAAAGCCCCATAATCTCGCCATCTGGAGCCAGGTGGACCTAAAGGCCAAAATCAAGAAATAATCATAGTCAGAACTGCAGGTGACAACATTTTCATACACCCATTTTATCAGAGAAAAAAGCAATGAATAATGCCAGTTCTGCTGTTCCTTAGCAGGCACAGATTTACTCAGCAGGGAGCATTAAGATACCGGTAGTCCCTCAGGTACAGTGTGCAGGCTTCTGGCCCTAGGACATTGAAACATCTGTCCGGACCTCTAGCATTGACACTGGCCTCACAAGGTGTCAAAGGGAGACAAATCACAGCAGCAATTAAAAAGGTTCCATCAAGCTGTTTTGCCCTACTCTTTCCTTGCAGAAGGCACTCTGAACCCTACTGCACTTTCCCCAGATAACTGTCTGTGGTGCTAGTGGTAGTTAAGGTTAACTCATTACTTGAATACCAGTTGTTCTTCACTACCATCATTTTTGAAAATGGGGACAGAGCCAGAGACCCAGGAGAGTGCAGAAAAAAAGAAAGAAGGAAGTGTTTTGAGAAAGAAGAGAAATCAGGGCAATAAATGGGTTTATGAACACTGTGCCAGCAATTACGGACCATTTCAATAAGGAAGGATCCAGTGTCTTTCAAGCCTGAATTATGAATAGGGACCAAAGCACACATAAACAGCAGAGAGAAAATATGCTATTAAATATCTACAGAGAGAGGTAAAGAAGTAGATAAAAGCTTGAGATATTCAACACACAATTTTACACAGAAGCTTAGAGACTCCACAGAGCAAAGCAAAGATATGGTATGCTCTGCTCCTCCAAGCAGAATCAGAAGACACCTGTAGTTTTCCACCAGCTCTATCCTTTTACCTCCCTCACAGTTCCCTTAACGAATCTTGTACTGCCCCCAGTTTTCTTTAATAATAAAAAGGATGCAGAGTGATCTTTCCTAAAGTTCACTGGCAGGATGTGGGCAGAACTGATGAGGTGGAGGCCGGTGTACAGTCTCCAAACAGACAGACCCAAATCTACATGTGACCTACAATGTCTCGGAAATGCGTTTTGTTCTCCAAAGTTTCAATTTAGGCTTTCAAAGGGAGGCTTAACTGGCTGAAATGGCTGGAAGCTTGTCTCCTTTCTGCTCTGCTCACCTATTGCCATTTTTCCTGTTGCTGTGATCTTCTACAGGCATTTCATTGCATGAATTACTCCTAATCCGAGCCCTCAGGCTCTACAGACAGGCACTGACTCTCAAATACCGGCACTCAGAGCTTCTTGCTATGTTTTAGGACACAGCTCCTCAAATTATCCACTGGCTAGAAATCTGAACAAATTAAAGCAGCTCTGTCAGAATTGGTGAATAGTGTCACCAGCAGTATTTTGGGTTGCTGCAGTTGCAGTTTTGGAGCTCAGGCACATGATCAAATTATCATAACTTTTTAACTTAATGAGTTAACACACGTCAGCTAAGCTGCAGTAACTGGCTGTGTACATGTCAGGATTTAAAATGATCTCTGGCTAATCTTGCTGCAAACCCCAGTCATCCATCCCACTTTCCCCTCCTTACTCTGCTCCCACTGTCATTTCTGGTATCTGAAGTCTCTTGGTTGTCCAGTTCTCTGCCCTGAACTTCTGACTAAAAATATCCTTCTATGACAACGCAACTCGTTCCAGGCTGAACTGCCTATTGTAAAGGGTTAATTAATCTCAGAGGGTCTGTGGGTCCAACTGTGCCCTGTCCATGGCAGTCCTTGACTGGCTGTCCCTACCTACCTCCCAGCTGCAGTGACCTCTGAGTAGAAAGGAGAGACACCTGTAGGACCCTGTCCGCTTTGCCCTTTCACCTCACTCATCTCTCCCTCCGTTCCTGTAATGCTTGAGCTAAGAACATTTTATTGCCCCCTGGTTTTCATTATTAATGAAAAGGGACCAGAATGATCTTTCCTAAAGTTCAGAGAGTCTATAAAGACAAGAAGCTGAAATGCCATTTTACTCGTTTTAGAGATGTGTGAAATAATTCTGTCTTGTGGCAAAAAAAAGGGAGGGGGGGTGGAGAGGAAAAGTGAGTGAGGGAGGGACACAGTAAAGGCTCTGCATTGACCACATCAACTTTACAATGTTATGAAGAATGTCACAGCTCTGCCTAAAATCCACATTCAATCTTCCTTTTTCTCTGCAATGCTCTAATCTAAAACGCGGGGTGGAGACAGGGTTAGAAGTTTCTCAGCTGTAACCTCAGTGCTCACACTGACTTCTCCACATATCCTCAATTTCCCCACTTGTAGAACTGGAATAAAATTCAGAGAAAGTGAAAAAGCACTAATAGCCCAGTTACTCTTCAGTTTAGACATTGGGGAAGTAATGAACCATTCTACATAAGAGACCCTCAAAAGGCAAATGGAAGGGACACAGACATTTTCTCCAGCTGTTAAGTCTGTGTTTTCTGTAAGTATATTTAATTTTCACAGCACTAACTGTAAATTGCACTTCCAGAGTAAACCCCTACTATTTTTAAGATCCCCATTCATCTAAGAATTAACTTTCCTGACATCGATTAATTAGGCCTCATGCATCCAAGTAAGGTCAGCCTCACTAGTATCCACATTTAAAACTGTAGAAACTGAGGCTGGAAGAGGTGATTTTCCAAGAACAAACGGTGAACCCACAGAAAGGAGTTGAGGGGAAAAAAAAAAAAAGAGTTTGGATTCTAGTTACCATTTTTAATTGTAAGAGAAAACAGTCTGTATTCTACAGCCTCCCACATAATGAAGACACAGGGGTGGGAGAAGAAGATCCAAATGGCAAGAAAAACAGTCACTGGAGACTACTTTTAAGCAGGTGTAAAATCTGCGCAAAACCCCATAAATGGAGACCATAAATACCATGGGGAAGAACACAGACAATACCTGGATGATAAGCATGCAGCTTTGTACACCTAACTCAGAAACTCCCCTGAGTTTGCTTGTAATTATAGGGGTTAGAAAGGTAAAAAAAAATATAAACCCAATTAATCATTTAAATATTTAAAGTCAGATTTTTGTCCTCACTGCTGGATTAGTATATTTCATAATGCCAACAGCAGACAGCCCTGGTTTTTTACTGGGGGTTCATTTTAGAGCATGTTTAAACTAGTCAGATTGAGTGATGCTTCCAGCAACTAATCGCATGTCAAATAAAAGATATTTTATGTAATAAATTACTGCTACAAGTAATTCAAATGTCATTTATCAGTTTTATTATCAGTCAGGCAAAGTCTTGTTTCTCTATATTAATCAAATTCAAGCTTTTTTTAAGCTTTTTTTTTTTAAGCCGTTTTGACACCTCTTGGCAAAAGTACAAACTGGAGGGAAGGAATTACTCCTCCAGAACAAGAGGAGAAATAGTAGAGATGGTATTGAGCTAAAATACAGTGTCTAGAAACTTAACCTAATTCTTGTCTCTTCCTCCCAAAAGTTATTATTGTTTCTCTTAAATCAAACCCAGGACGAGTTCGGCATACAAGAACTATGCTACTCTGAAGGCTTACAAATATGCTTCTTTCTCGTTAACTCTTGAAGGAAATAAGAAAGTACTTATGTAGGTAATAGCTATTTCCAACAAAACATTAGAACATTAAGTAATACCTACACTAGCAGTTCAATTTGTACAAAAGGAAGTATTTAAGTGGTATGAATTATTTCCTGCAACTTTAAAAATTACAAGAGACTGAGTTGACAACAGCAGGAGATCAAGCAAGTAAAATCAGAAGGTGTGCATAGGATTTATTGCTCTGACTCGCAAGAGTGGACATCCTACGCTGGATTTGCTGCCAAGATCACCAACTCGGCTGTTGGTGCTGAATGAACTCTTGAGATGGTTCTGAAGCCATCCTGAACTTCTGTACTCATAATCCACAGTTTTAACGTAATTTTTAAACATGAAGCAGCAACACCTTGTGGGGAGGGGGGACAGAGAGAAATTAGGTTTCTTAAGACACTAGCCACTGCTTTTCAACACAGTACCCTCCCTCAACTGTTTCTCCTTTTTGCTCTGTGGGGGGTAATTCTTTCTCTCTAGTTTTGTGATTTTGTGTAGAGGTGTCAAAACTACCAAAAAAAAATTAAAAAGAACCAAAAATATCAAACACAAAGTGGTTCACAGTCTTCAAGACCTAAACTCCAGCAGATCAGATGCTACTTCACAAGAAACTCAGACGTCTTCTTTGGGGAAGGCAAATATAGCTCATAATCTTTTTCAATATAAGCTCTTCCAATGTAAGTTGTTCCCATCGAGTCAACTTATAGATTCAGCAGTCTACCTATCTCATTAGTCCTTTAGATATACTTTTGAACTTCAAACCTCGAAGCATTCCAACACTAGTGTCATGAATACTCTGTAAAAAGATAAGCATAACAGATAGACAGAAAAAGTACTATCTATCTTTCTCTGTACATGACAACCCCTGACAAATCTGTGAAAGATAAATTGACTTAGTAAACTATTACAGAAACAACTGTCCTGGAGCAGATTTGGACCAATTCAGAAATATTCATTACAGGATTAGCATCCAACTGATGAAATAACCTACAGCAAAAAAGGCACCTTGACAGAGCACTGATCCACTGCACAGTCTCAACCATCGGCTCTAGAGAAATTCACGTATTCTTTTTGCAGTTCTGATACCATGGAAAGCACTTAACAGGAAGACACAAAGATGGATCTGTCACTAACACCACCAATACCACACCAGTCAAGGACTAGAATGGGGCACAGATGACACCTAATCAAAACAAATATTTTGGTCAAATGAATACCATGTATATTTAGTTATTTATTCTTTTTATGCATTCATTTAAAGGTTAAGCTTAAATAGAAGGTCTACAAAGAACGGCTAGGGAGGGGAGGAACAATACCTAATGAACCTATTGTCACCATTTCCCCGATTTTGGGGGTTGCTAAAAAAGACTGGCTCACAGGCAAAAGCTTTTGGTTCAAATTCTTTAAAAAGCACCAATCAGATCATAAAGCTAAAGCACCAGTTTACAATTACAACCCCTACAAAAGCTTTACTTCGGCGGTATTTTTATTCACCTTTGGTTTCTGATCATTACAGAATGATACTTCCAGACTTCTCTTTGGAGCTGTTGCTGGGAACATTTTGATGTTTCAATATTAGTTAAGATTCTTACGTAGTGTCCTGGTTTTGGCTGGGATAGAGTTAATTTCCTTCCTAGTAGCTGGTACAGTGCTGTGTTTTGGATTTAGCATGAGAATAAGGTGGTAACACGCTGATGTTTTAGTTGTTGCTAAGCAGTGCTTACACTAGTCAAGGACTTTTCAGCTTCTCATGCCCTGCCAGTGAGAAGCTGGGAGGGGGCACAGCCAGGACAGCTGACCCAAACTGGCCAAAGGGACATTCCATACCATGTGACATCATGCTCAGTACATAAACTGGGGGGAGTTGGCCGCGGGGGCGGTGATCGCTGCTCAGGAACTGGCTGGGCATCGGTTGGCAGGTGGCGAGCAATTGCATTGTGCATCACTTATTTTGTATATTCTTTTATCATCATCATCATTATTATTATTATTGTTGTTATTTTTTTTTCTTTTCTTTTCTTTTTTCCCTCCTTTTCTGTCCTATTAAACTGTCTTTATCTCAACCCATGAATTTTCCTTTTTTTTCCCAATTCTCTCCCCCATCCCACTGGGGGCTGGGGAGCGAGCAAACAGCTGCGTGGTGTTTAGCTGCCTGCCAGGTTAAACCACAACCTTAGTAAGAAGAAATTGGGAGCTGGTGCTTTGAGGAAAGCCAAAATAGTAAAAGGAAAAAAACCAAACAGTGATAAAGCTGTAAGGGTTAATAATGATGACAATGTTTTCCAGTTTGAACTGCATACGTCTTTCCTGCCCTACTCATATTAGTGGAACACTATAAAATAAGGGCAGATTAACTCTTCCAATATTGCGTTGTAATAAGAGTTAGCTGAACGAGCAACGGATAGCACTAAGAAGGATCCGGCACTGTTTCTTCAGCAAGAGAGCAGATTTTGCTTTTCTGGCATTTTCTGTGAACTACGGCAGACAGGTATTAGCCCAGGAGGCAGAATTCAGTCCTGGAGTTCACCAGCACACCCAATACAACAGTCAGAAATATTCCAGTTCTGAGCCCAACTCCATCACAAATGTTTTTCTTCCCAAACTGTGCCAAACCAGACTATTTAAAAACTCTGAAAGCAAGTCTAGTATTGTCTCTAGCAATAGCAAAACTATGCCATAAACTAATAAACACAGCCCTAAGTGGACTGTTACATCGGTCAATATCTGACCTAGAACTGTTTAGGAGCAGTATCAAAATCCTATTCTTAACACTTGGCAGGTAAGTGAAGTGCTTTTCAAACTGCCAGACACACATGTGAGCTGAACAGCTTCTTTTGATGGATTTTTAATGGTGTGTACTTTCATTTTTATTGTTTGGAGCTTAGATACTTTTTTGCGAGGTTTGTTTTAAAATGCAAATATATATGTAAATTTTGAGTCTACACAGATTATGTTGGGACTTTAAAAATTCTTTGAGAGTGTGGTTTGTACACAAAATCATACAATCATATCCACAGAGTCTACACAGAATTTCTGCTGTCACCCTTCAGATTATTTAAGATTGAAGAGAGAAAGCTTGTTAAAATTAAGGATCCTTATTAACTGTTGTTTATTATTTGTAACCTGACAGCACTCTTAAAACTCATTCATACTGGGGGTCCATTGTGCCAGACCTTAAACTCACACACAGGAAGTCACAGACTAAGTCCTGAAGACCTTACATTCTAGCTTGCTGTTCGCGCTGAAAATACACCTCTTTCAAGTAACTGTTCAAGGCGTTAACTGTCAGAGTTCAATGAGCATCTGGATGACGCTCTTAGTCATATGGTTTAGTTTCAGGTAGTCCTGCGAGGAGCAGGGAGTTGGACTCGATGATCCTTATGGGTCCCTTCCAACTCGAGATATTCCATGATTCTATGAACTGATCGTTTGCCTCACTAGTTAAGAAAATAAGTCCTCTAACTAAAATACAAAACTTTGTGATGATGTCCAACAGTTTATCAAGCAGAGTCCACTGTTGCAATAACTAAAGATGTAATAGGGTTGTACTTTTATAGCACCTTCTATTGAAGAATCTATCAGCTCTATCATATATTAATGATCTAAATATTAGAAAACCCTACTGATGAAGGGAACCATGACCTTAAGTTTTAAAGGGAAGACCGAGTCCTACGTTGACTAAATGCTTTTTTAAAGTCCTTATAGTGGATCAGAATCTAATTTGTATTGACTATACACCTTCAGGTCAAGAGGTGTCATAGGCTAGTATGTATGTTTGTTTGTACACACTGATCATTCATATCTCATTTTCCTTGTGAAATATGACCTTGTCACAGGCGTCAACAACTATGAAGTAACATTTGGTGTCCAATCCTGACAAAAAGTATGGCATTAGTTGAACTGAAATCTAGGATCTGGCACAGAAATCTGTGAAATTGCTGCAGAAATCACTGCAGAAAGCAACAGGAGCAGATGTTTTTCAAAGTGTTACTTACTATACACCACAGGGTGAGAGGGCTGAGTTGGCACGAGCTGTGTAGAAGGACCTGGGGACTGTGGCTCATCCGTGGTTGTGCCCGACTGCTGGAAAGCCAGGTCAATCTCTTCATCTGTCAGGCCTGGGGGAGCAGAGGAAATGAAATCAGTTTAGCACCTTTACCCACTTGATGCACGCATAATTAAATTCTCAAGCCAGGCAGAACCCTTTCAAGCTGCAAAGAATTTTGGCACTGACTTGAGCAGTAATGCCTCCCCAATTTTGGATTCACTGGAATGTCTCCCTCTCTCTTTCTCTGTTGCAATTTAACCTTAAGCGACAGAATATTAGCCTCAACGCTGCTTCCAAATGTGGCTCATTCAATTTCCTTAATTTATCCTTGAGTTTATTGCTGCTTTTGAAGTAGCTTTCTATTGCAATTCTCCATTCTTCCCCCCCAAAAAAGATACCATCAACTGCAAATGTGGCTCATTTTAATCTGTAATGGTGTAAAAAAAAAAAAGAGGGGAAAAAACTAACAATAATGCATGAAAACAGACAGGGAAACAAAAAACTAATTATTGGGTTAGACGACTAATTAGTCTAGATCGTTTCCGAAGACGGGAATAATTTGCTTTATTTTATGACAAATGCAGAAATAAAAAGAAAAAAATCAGGACTGACTGTGATTAGTATGAATGGGACACAGAATGTAAGGAGGAAATAAAACTATAACAAAACAGATCAAAACAAGGCCAAGCCCAAACTTTCAGCTTAGCATTGCCCCAGCCTATTGCTGCATGATTAGATTGCCCCAGGGCAGCCTGGTTTTTATTTCACGCAGAGCTGTAGTAACACTGCACACATGGTACATGTTGCTGCAGTCACTCCTGCCATCAGGAAATGCCAGGATGACCATCTGTAATTGGCCACAACATATGGAAAGGATTTGGCCAACAAGGGGGAAAAGAAAAGCAGCTAAAGGATTCACGATGACCAGCATCTGTGAAGAAGG
The DNA here is from genome assembly GCF_000699105.1 of Pygoscelis adeliae. Lineage (NCBI taxonomy): Eukaryota > Metazoa > Chordata > Aves > Sphenisciformes > Spheniscidae > Pygoscelis > Pygoscelis adeliae. Next base: position 3,451,273 of record NW_008824934.1, on the reverse strand, counting down.
AAGCACGGCTGGATTATTTTTTCCAACAGTAGAAAACATCCTCTAGAAAAAGAATTTAGGACTCAGATGGCAACCATGATGTGGGGCCTGGACAGCTGTGTATTATTTGTTATGTTATTCTCCTGCACAGAAGCAGATAGAAAGCCAGTGTTCTTGCTATGAGGAACACGTGAAGTGATTCGGGACCTTTAACTATACATGCAGTATGTATGCAAAAACATTCAGAAAGGTTGGAAGTGAGAATACAGATTTAAGGAAAGAGATTTAGAAGAGACAGACCGCTTGATTCTCACACAGTTGTTGTAGGGACTGAGCACAGTTAGGAAAATGGTATGAATATGACAGCAGTGGGAGAAAAATGGGGGAATACTTTCTCTCCATCATCTCCACTCGAGATCCATAAAGTATTGCTGGTAGATGAAATTCCTGAACTTTACCCTTTAAAACAGTTAGTTCTTTAACATTACAGGGAGGTACAATATAGAAAATGGCCGTATCTGGGCATATTACCTAAGTTTCGAGAAATTTTTTCAGGATCTTAAACTTCACTGCATACTGGGGGTCTAGACAGAATAATCTGTAGCACAAACAATATTGCCAGAAATAAATACACAAGTCTGTCTCAGAACTGTTATTTAATATCATAAAGCACTGACACAGTGCTTCTGGTATTCAGAAGGCTTTATAACTATTAGCAGATCTTTTCCCCATTCCTGTGATTATGTGAGACACTGTGAGTTCCTGTGAGTTACTCTTATATCTACTCTACAGTGCAGATAGTGATGCACAGAGAAGTTAGGTGATTTCTCTAACATAACAGAATATTGTCAGTGTCAGATACAGTATCGGAAATCTGAAGTTCCTGATCTCTGGTCCTGCAATCTGCCAAAATCACCCCTTTACTTATATTTGATGCGTACCTCAAATAGTAAGGAACCAAACCCACACATAACAGTATGGAACAAAACTTGCACTGAGAGTAATAAAAGGCACATGAACACAACTCAGCCTATTGTTCTAGTCACAAAAGTAATATTTATGGTGTCTAATCCATGTTAAAAAGCAAAGTCCTAATCAGAAAGAAACTGTTTTAACCAGCTCCTAATTATCCAGTGTAGGAGAAAGCATAAACAGATGCCAACATGGCAGATCACTAGCAACTATGGAATTTCATAAACATGGAGGCAATATTAGCTGCTGGCTGCAAATATGGCTCCCACTAGAACGGGGCATTTTGTTCTATTTCCATGCAAAGATAGCAAATCTGATAATACTTAACACTTAGAAACGTACGGAAGTTATGGAGGATCCTTACTTCATTCTGCAAAAAGAGCAGGAAACAATGCTTATTGTTTCCTAACCATACTGCCCCTTCAATTCTCATCCTGTTGGAGAAAAAAAACTAAAATCTTTTGCAGATAAAATGCACTTCTAGGATTATTCTGGTCTTGCCAACTAGTGACACATTCAAGTATCACTATTTCCATTAAAACCCTGCTGTACTGTGAAGAAAAAGCTGATGAGCATGATAGAATGATGGGAAACCATGTTTGAGATCCCGGTTTGAATCCTGTGCAAAGCAGTGCAAATTAAAATTCTTATTACTTCCCTGGACTATTCTGCTGCCTTGTAAAGCGGTCTTGTTCATGGTACTAGTGGCATTATCAAAAGAACATCACAACTACATCCCTTCTTAATTATCAGAGGAGAAGACTGGGAGTGTCATCACCTTGGAACGCCTCCTTTTTATTCATCTGAACAAGATGTTTTTAAGGCCCTGTTATCTTGGCCTCCAAGCATCAAGGGAATAATCTCCCGGAGCTGACTCCTTAAGCATAAATATGGAGTAAGTCTGCACTGCAACTAGTCACCTGTAGATTCAGAAATATACCTGTCTTCATGGTTGTCATTTCTCACACACACATTTTTTTAAAATGTACAAGATATTCTAAGACTGTCCTCAGGCAATTATAACTAACTCATCAAAATTCCCTTTGGACTGAATTTTTTTCAGATTCACCACCTACACACATGTATGCACACAGTATGAGTTTTCCATGCCCCAAATTATTCAACCTTGATATATTAATTACATAGAAAAGTGGGAATTTCTAAACCAGGTCAAAGTGTCATCTGTTCCAATATCTCACCTTGCTTTATTTTATCAGTGTCCTTCTATCACTGCACTATATAAAAAAGTATCCATGGTCCATTCATTGCTCTAATCTAGCAGGAAGTCGGAAACCCCAAAATAATACCACTTCCCTTGGATGCAAAAGCAGTGCCACGAAAACTGGAGCTTTGTGTCTAATATAACTCTCAAATAGGTATGTCAAGAAAATCACGTCAGTTTAACAGAAGAATTGCTCTAAAGCCACTTTCTTAACACTTTGGAAAACAAACATTTTAGTTCTTCTGGAGTTTCAACAAGATCAAGACCATGCAGAATGCAAAAGGTTAAAAGGAACAATAAAGGAAACTGCCAATTGTAAGTGAATTATATTTGGCTTTGAAAGCTGAGCCACGGCTATATTATAAAAGGCATCTCTTTGCGTTGTTTACCATCACCCTGACTAATGCAGACCTTTTTTTTTGTTTTAAATAATCTCATGCAAATTAGACACACACTTCCTTCCAGTTGATTGCTATCTGCAAGGAATAATCTAACCGCAGAGGGTACTGAGCAAGGACTGAGCTGAGGAGAAGGATGCAAGGAAACTGTCTTCATAGCCCTACAGAATGCAAACCTATTCCCTTCCCCCAACCATCCATTTCATTCCTCTACAGCACCACAGCCATTGCAAAGAATTAGTCATAATTTTCACAAAGACTTAAAATTTCCTTTTCAGGCTTCAGGGTGTTGATTTGAATAATCCAGCACCCATGATTGTTTTGCACTCAAAGGTTCTTGCTGACCCTCTTTTGTGATTGTCACTGCTGCCACTCAATTTTCAGGGATCACTCAGCCTCTGTAAATTGTAGTCAAACACAGAATCAGAGCAAGTCAGAGAATAAAATGGGTTGTCAAAACCATCTCTTGGTGCCAGCACCTCGGGTATTGTATAAAAAGCTCCTTTGCCCAAGAACTTTTAAGACTTGACTGTCTGTTTAGGCCCTTTTATAATATCTACCACTCTTTAATATAAGGACCTCACGTACATCAAAATACTGTTCCTCTTATGACCACTCTGAAGTAGAGGAGTACTTAGAGGAGTACTGTTATCCGTATTTTACAGATGAGGAAGAAGTGAGCCGTACAGATATAAGAAGTGCTCCAAGGTCAGAACTGAACCTCTGACAGGCAGAAAATAAAACGCAGATGTGAGTCCCAATCCGTTGTTTTACCATAAATCCATTCGTCTCTATTTTCTGGATGAAACACAGTAGCAATAATTGCAATGCAAAACCCTTGCATGAGCTTAACTAGATGAGCCACTAAGTTTTTTCTTCTCCTTCTCTGACACAGGCTCTGACATTTCAGTGACGACTCTTTTTCCCATCCTATCCACTGAGCATATCTTTTTCTTCATTACGTTCCTCCTTGCATTGCTCAACCCAGTAATTCATGCAAGATTCGCACAACCTGAAGGCAACATTAGTTTTAGGGAGAAAATTTCTGGTTAGGAAGAAATTAAGAATTTTGCCATAATAGGGAAGGGTGGTGGAAGGAATCTAAGTTCCTTCTGTGGTTTCCAAAGCCAGCTTTATTACCCCTCTAACAGACCACCCTGGAGCAATCATCACACCTCCCCTTCTGCAGGGACAAAAGGCAGGGGAGGGGTGCGGGGCGGGGGGTGGTATCTGTTGCTGTTTTCCGCACACATGCACACACTCTCTATTAAGAAGAAAACGAACAACTTGTTTAGCTACAACAAACTATATGACTATCCTAAGGTAGTGCATGGTACCATATGACTAAAAGGAAGATCTACTGGTAGACACCCTGCAATGATACTACACTCCTGTTCCTGGAAGCCACTGAGTCTACTCTGCTCTGAAAGAACATGGCCACATTTTAAAAGAACCATCATAAAAACCTTCTGGGATCCGATCCAGACTAATGATTCCACCTGTGCAGTCAGTTACATGCAGTGCTGGGTGATTCTTTTATCAAATGTTTGTCCTATATCCTACTCTGTTCTTAGTTGAACACATTTCAAAAAGGTCAGAAAGGCATGGTCTCCTGATCCATTTTCTTTCACACATCTTGGTTCATGAGGCATTCACGAGGCCGAGCCCAACCCAACGTTTTAACAAAACCTAAGGTCTCAGAAACATCACTGATTTTTTTACCCTTCATTTACATTAACACACTGTATTTGAATGTAAACATCCTGCTGTGCACTTCCAGCTCAAACTTTGTGTCGAGGAACCCAAACATCAAAGGGAAGTTGACTAGTCTCAACTGTCAGGCCGAAAAATGCAGAAATAAGAGTAATTTGAAAAGTTACTGAAAGGGCTTTGAATTCTTACAGCTTTATTAATCTACGAGACTGTTAACTATGCAATTGCAGTCTTTAAGAAACATTATATACTTCAACCCACGAGGGTCGCTAAGCAGCAATCAGAACTGATAAAGGTGCTCTAACCTCAGTTGCACAGCACTAAAATAAGGAACGAAAACCTGACCGACAGTACAATGCTAAGAATTACAGTGAGCCAAACAGGAAGGAAAAGGTTAAAATAAGAAGTATTTTGGCGTAACAAATATAAATAAATAAATAAATCTGGCAGCAGTTTCTCTTCCTGGCCAAGCTTTTTGGAGTCTATAATAAAATGAAGCGTAATGGAGGAGAGGAGGGCAATGTCAGAGGGTGAGGGTTTGGGAGAGAGGTTGTTAAGTATCTCCCTCTCCTCAGCTGTGTTTACTCCATTTACAGGACCCCAGGTGATTGATAGACAGACAAAAGAAAAGCAAGCAGATAGTAACCCCCCTCTGGGAGCACCAGTAAAGGGGATAACTCCTGACATCATCTAGAGCCCCAAACTCTCCTTAGCCACTTGTAATTAAAAAGACAGAGCAAGATACGCAAACCAGAGAAAAAGTAAAAGAGGATTTTTTTTTTATTTATTATTAACATTTTGTTGGAACAGTAGAGTGCAATAAGGACTCTCAGAGCCGTTAAAAGTCGTCGGGTGACCTGCAGACCCCTATTTCCCAGAGCCTTGTATAAAATTGAATTTTTTAAACATAAATTACACGTAATGACGACACTGTAAAAACTAACAGTAATGGAAAGCTGTGCTGTATTTCATTAGCCTGTATTATTCCGTGCCACCTGATCCAGCCGGGCCTTGTTTATGAGTTAGTGTGTTAGCAGATGCCGATGGAAGCATTTGCTTCGACCTTGCTCTTCTCATTGGGGCATGAAATTACGACGGCAGCACCTTGATATTACAGCCATAAATACAGTAAACTGCAAATTTAAGCCAACGGCTCCTATTGTCTCTGAACATAAAGCTGATCGGTATTTATTTAAAAGGAGAACGAAAAAAAATATTATATATCACCTTGTTTATGGGTCCAGTCCCCCCCCTTCCCCTAATCTGCCTTATTCACTTGGTTAAATACTAAACAAACAAACTAAATCCTCCCTATTTTCTACTGATTAAATATTCTTATGAAATGAGTATTGTCTTCAAAAAACTGGATCAAAGTATTTTCACTCTGAATAAGAAAGGGCAAGCGGCTTGCTTAGCATGTCTTGGAATGGAAAAAACAGGAACAGGTAGTACTACAACTTTTCTTCTCAGTTTTCTATATATGAGAAGTTCAAAACGTAAAATGAAAAAGTTGCTTCTGGTCACTCATTCATGTTGGTGTGTAACATGTATGTGTAGGCACATAAGAGAGAGTAAGAGAAATATGTTTCCTTCCAGTTGTTTTCTATTTAAAAATATCTCCCTTGTTAATACTATTTCAAAACAAGGAGAAAAGATGCAGAAAAAAAAACTGCCATAAGATTAATGGGAGGGGGAAAAAATGCATAGGATTCCTTCTCTGAGGCAGCAGACAGCAGGGAGAATGCCCCATTCTCCTATGGGCGTTTTGGGTAAATACCCCCGTTCACTGACAACATACCCACTAAAATTTATTAGAGGGGAAAAAAATCAAACACAAAGGCAAAAGGACATTGTAATATCAGAAAGCATATCACAGCATAAATCACAGCATTATAAGTCAGTGCAAAATGTATTTCACTGGTAGTTTCAAGGCAGGGAAATACAGTTTCACTTGTAGTAAGAGAGGTCAGGTCTTCCTCTTCTAATGTAAAGTAAGCTCCTTGCTTATATGAAGTATGTTATCTCTGTTCCACGTAGAAAAAAAGGAAGGGATACCTTAAGTAAAAGCTCCCAATACTAAGCTCTGTATTTCAGGGGCCAAAGCACTAAGAAGAGAATATGAGGAACAACACACAGGACAAAGTGGCTGGATAATGGGACTCAGACTCGGGATTCTGAGATGCAAAAGTCCTATTACATGCAGTGCTATCACAGCCTTAACAGGATATGGACGCCTTGTTTTTGAATTAATCTACCACAAATCTTCGGGTAGCAGACAGCATAATTCAACAGGCACAATTTTTGCTTCACAAAAAGTTCAAATTACACAAAAGGCAGACAGCAACACGACTCTAAATCAAGCAAGACATGTCCAGAAGTCCTCAGTAACCTGAATTACAGAACCAGAAGTTTTGTTGCAAAGCCCAGTTAAATTCCTACACAACAAGCATATGCAAAAACACAGTGAAACTTCAATCTTGGTTACCTTCTTCCAAAGACCTGTCTATTAGTCTCGTTCTAAGAATACCACGATCAGCAAAAAAGACAGAAGAAACAAGTTTTTCTGTAACATTAATAAAAATCTCTCCTTCTAAAAACAGGGGGAAATTTTACTCTGTCATCATCTATGGGTTTTATTTTTAGGTCTCTTGCCTTCAGCTTTTCCTTTCTATTATACAAGCAGAAGAACAGTACCTGATAGAAAGACTTCTTTGAGTGGACAATGGTAGAGTAAGTCCACCTGTCTATTGCACCACTAGTGATGAAGAGACAATGCATGTGACTAAGCTGGAAGCCAATGTTGTAACACGGGAACACAGGACATCCAATTCAACCAGTACATGATGTGAGAACACTACGTAGAGAATAAAAACCTCTGCATATTTGAAATGATTTCAAATTAATATCTACCTTGGGGTTTGAAGGCTTTGAAGACTCTATGCCAGGATGCCAATTCCAAGGTAGTTTATCAGGAACAGAACATAACCAAGACTCTGACATTTGTTTAAAAGAAGCCTGTATATGGCAGAAAATCCAGATAATGGAAGAGACACTACTCTAGTAACCACAGTGCTGTCATAATTTGTTACCACAACTGACAACCTCCCTAGAAATAAGACCGTGCATTCAGAGAAAACAAGTATTAGATACACTAAACGGGTAAGTTTCCAAGCATACCCAACCTGTGATCTGCAAATGCTTGCTGCTATGCCTGCAGAGAAACAAATCTCATGGTGATGGTTCCTGATCCTCATTACTTGTATTATAATAGTCCTTAGAGACCCCAAAACGCATTCACTGTGTAGGTATTGTGCCAGGTACTGTGCAGAAACAGAGTAGAAGGCAGCCAGACCCAAAGCGTTCAACAGTCTATGTGAAGGAAAGACAGGCTGGAAAGAAAAACACTGCACACACAAATGAAGTAACTTACCCAGAGTACACAGCAGGTCTATGAAATTTCCTTTCTATTAAATTGGGAACTACAACAAAAAACATTCTATAAAGGTGAAAGGATATTAATTTCTTCTACAAGTTCATTTCCAAAAGTAGAACAGTTTGGTACACAGCACTTCAAAAACCTAGAAACTAAACTTCATTATCAAAACTTACCACAAATTTTAAAAACAGCAGTGTCAGAAGACATATGTGCTTCAGATCCATTTACTTTGTGTGAAAGAAAAATATTTTGTTAAGCAGCTTGTTGAGCAATAGTAACAAAATGATTGGCCTTTGGCTACTCTTTGATCTGTGATAATATCTTTAGGAGCTGCTAAGGAGAAAGCCAGAGGTTGTCTTAAATTCGGGTAAGGTAAACACTAGCAATATAGGAGGTTTGGTTTTGATCTACCTTTGGAACTCCAATTTTAAACTGTATTTCCAACAACTTGAACCAGCACGTCACAACAATTCCGGCACTGAAGTAGAAGGAGCTGGCCTGGAGGATCTGCAGTCAACCAGACATCTGTAACTCCAACATCTCCTTTGTTATTGCAGCAAAAAATAACCAGGCCTTTCAGTGGTATGGGCCTGAACACAGTCCGTACTAGATTTGACTAAGCAGACTGGCCCTAATGTGGAATAACTCCAGAATAGAAGTCACTGCTGATCTGTTATCACTGGACTAGACTGGCCTGCAATTCTAGAACCAAACTCTCTTTTTCCCCCAACTCTGCGTTCAAAAGAAAGGAATTGTGTAAAAGAACAGCACTTTCAAGCCACGATAAGGCATTCTTTAACCAGATTTGTCAGACTATCTGAAGGATGACTTAGTTTTATATATAAGAATGAGAAAGTCTGTCCTGATGCACCACTCCCAGTTCCTTGTATTACTCTGGAATTACTGATTGCCCCAAACACACTAACAGGAGCATCTGGATATTTTCTACATTAGACAATGCTCGTCAGAGAGTAGCCTCTGTAGACTAAGATTAACTGCAACGTAAAGAGCAACTTGCCTCAGTGTTATGTGCTTCCTCTTTTACTTTCAAAACTTTAAACTTCAAAAGGAACAAAGCAAACCCATCAGTCCAGACTTATCACATGCAAAATCACATGAGGTGTATACTAAATGAACTTTCAGTGTTTGAAGAACGCACAGAATGGAACACTGAATATGCAGCACGACAGTGCAGACTGTGTACTCTCTCTGTCAGGAAGTTGCTATAAGGAACATGGCAAACAGTAGCTACAGCTGCATGTTTCTAAGAAAATGTAAAAATACATGGAAGTATGTATGGAAAAATATATGGAAACGTAAAGAAACTAACACTGGGTGAGGAGCCATGAACATAGGAGTCTAAGTCCTTTTTCTGACAGATATTTTCTCACAACCTTATAGAGCATCTTTGCTCCCCTAATCCAGTTTCTATAAAGTGGAATCAGTGTTAGACACCTAGGAGTCAGGTATCATCGCACTGAGAAGATAAGCTCAATTAAGAAAAATACATCTAAATACTACATATTTGATTATTATGGTACAAATTTTGGGGGTAAATCTGGTTTGCACTTCCCCCAGAAAGACACAGACGCTAATACACTATTATAAAAAGACATGTCAGCAAGTATTCATTACAGATTATAAATCACCCTCGTTCTTCTTTCTTTTGTTTTAGAGAAATTTTTTTACATGCCATTAAAATATTGTTTGCTGAATGCTACTACAAAGCTAGCCACCTGTAAAATTAAAGGCTGATGCTGCCAATAACAGTGTTGAAATACCTTCTGTTTAAAAGGCAAACTTACTGTGTAATTTTTAACACAACTATATAAATATTTCTCCACCCACCCTTCAAAATCCTGTTGGTTACATCGCATCCATTAGACAACAACCTTCTATGTCATCACACAGGATGTTAATCTTGGGTGGAGAAGAAAGAAACAATAGCAAATGAACTTTTAAGAAACCAAGATTACACATTCAAGCAGGGTCCTTCGTGATAAAAGAAGAGTGAAGACAAAAACATTAGGGGACAAGTCAACAAAATAGCAGAAGTTTCAAAAGATCATTTTTCTTTTTTTTGTTTGTTTATTGGGTTTTTTTCTCCCCATGTGCCTTCAACGGCTCTTCACAGTTCTGGGGAAAATTAAAGGCGTCTGGATTAAACACCCAAAGGACAACTAATGCTAACAATACTAAAAATAACAAGGTTAAGTGGTGGAAAAACTGTGGTGGCCACACACAGAGAACTGGAGTGGTAAGGTAGAAAAGGAGTTTCATCATTGCTCCCTCAGGACGTGCACAGAACATACTAACTTCTTCTAGTTCTCTAGGGTTCCGATTACCATGCCAAACACACCTCCAGAGTTTCCTTATTAGTATAATAAAAAGCCTCTACACATTTGGGTTCTATTCCCAGCCTTGCTATTGACCTTGTGTAGGTCATTTAACCTCCATCTGCCTCAGTTTCTACATCTGTAAAACAGGAATAATATTACACAATATCCTTTGTAAAACGTTTGAGACTGACACTGACAATTATCATGTACAAAGACTGACAGTTTTGAGAATCTATACATATATTATATGCATTTCAGCTATGTAAGGCATTTGCAACAAATAATTTATTCAAGCAACAAGTTTAGCCTTTTTTTTTTTTTGTGCTTGTAGATCATCTTTGGAAATAACTTCCAGATTTCTAACTCTCCAAACTACACAAGGACTCAAATTCAGGCTTTGCTGTGACTGGGTGCTAAAATACATGGCATCTCTCTGGTCTCCTTTCAGCCAAGTGTTGCCCTCAAAATCCAGTCACTGGGGTTGAATGTGCAAAATGGAAATACCAAAATATCTATTCTTTTAACACTGTTCGTTGTCTTCTAGTGCCTCACGAAAGTTCCAGCCCAGGAGTTAAAACAGGAGTGGCTACACAGAATTCACACAGAAACTGGAGTGTAGATTAAGAAACGTTTATGGGCATGTTCCTGCAACATAACACAAGTCAGATCAGTAGGTGAGGCAGCTGAAGCAGCTGAAAAACTTGCTACTAGTATCAGCTCATACTGTATGAGGATAGCTCTTGATTTCCAGGACTAGGAAATATCCCCTAAACAAAGGAATCGCCTCACAAATAAAAAGGGAGTGAATAAAAATGGGAAGATACTCCCTTCTGAGCACTGCATAAGAATGTGTCTCCTTTCTGGGGTGCCAAAAGGCTAATCAACACCACTATACAGGGGTGCCCACAGAGCCTTTCACAGAGTCGGGGTCAATGATGAAGGGCCAAGGATGCACTTTGCAGATCCCTCTCTCTCCACATAATTTTGCACACTACGGTCTTGAAGCATAGGAATCATGCCAGGCACAGTTGGAACACTGTTGCAGGAGATGCAACTGTTTGATGTGTTGTTTAAGGGGCAGACCGTGGAGCAGCAGCTTAGTCCTTGGTCCCCCGGGAATGACAGCCCCCACACTCCTGAGTGCCAAGTCCAACGACCAGATAGAACAACTTACCCTTTACAGCCACCACAGTACATGAAGTTCACCAAACGGACTCGGATTCTTTTCTTCCCCCACTTCCTCCCTGGTTTTCTTTTACTGGTACTCCTGTCTGTCTCAGGTGGCCTAGCGTGAAAAAAGCTCTCCTTTTATGATGCAATATCTGGGACCAGGTGAGGCCCTGACTCTGCAGATAACCTAACAAATGGGCAAGAGCAGCTTGTGTTCTTATTGACAGTGCACGTGCTAGTAAATACCAACCTCCAGGGTATTCTCAGTAAACACACAGCCATCCCTAGCTTCTAAGATACACACACACGCAAGCACTTGCTTTACCCGACACTGAACTCACACCTCACAAACAAATTATTTAACTACTCTATCCCCCAAGGAAGACAGTGATCATTTCAAATGCAGATCCCTACTCGTCTCTCACATACACGCAACGGCCTGATAGGTTAAATGCTGCCATTTAATTACAGTAATGGAAGCTGCTATTTTTTGGTTCCCTTGAATCCTCTCTCGCTCTCTTTTTTAAACACATACAGAGTCATCTTTTAAACATGTATTTTATATTTCTAACAGCTGCATTCTCCCGGTTACTTGAAGAGCAGGAGCAATGATATTCTGATATTCTTCTCTGTACCTCTGAGCAGCTAGCCTTTTAAATGCCACGTAAAAAGGAAGACAGGCTGGGGGAGCTGCTGTAAGAAGGGATGCATGCTAACACTGCAGAGGCCAACCTGCCCCTTCGTTTACTTAGATCATTTGCGTTGATTTTATCGAACAAAACTAGCTTAACCTCCCCCACCCCCCCACAAAGCAGCTGGGGCCTGGAGAGGATAAACACGAAAATGCTTTGAGTAATTTTACTGAAAATGCTATAAACACCAGTACATCACACTGACAGTACGTCACGGTATGGTTATGGTTATATTTATATATATATATGACTGGGAGTCAGAATTATCTCAGATCTAACTGTTCTTAACACATCTGACTCAGTTTCCCCATCTAAAATGGGGATGGTATTTCCTCTGTTTCCTATTGAAATTTGGAGTTTGCAAACTGTTTGGAGAATGTAAAGGTCTAACCAAGAAGAGAAAATGTAATCAGAAGTACATTAAATTAATCTTATAATCTTGCCATTCCACAAAAGGTGTCACAAGCTTAGTCAGTATTTGTAGAGTACTTCGAATACACAAAGCGGTATAGAAATATGGGATATGTGTTTGTTAAATTCTTGAGCATGCTGCAAAACACTTTTTTTTCTTGAGTGAATTCAGGAAGGGGGCTGCAGGTGGCCAAAGACTAGAGGGTTTTATGGTTAGTTATTATTGAAGGAGGACACGTAACACAGTATTACATGAGTAGCACAATAACTATTTGTGGATTTTACATAACGTATTGTGTGGCAATTAGAAAAAATCCAGAAGCAAAGCATAAGTACTTCCAAGTCAAAATAAATTCTTACCTATGCTAAGGCCACAACACTCCTAGAAAAATACCCATATTACACCTGTCCTCAGCTTTATTTGTCCTCTAAATGTGAAAAGCTTATTTATTTGTTCTGTAGCAGTTGGCTCACAGTCAGCCAGCCATCCATGCAGGGATATTGCCCATCTTCATTCTCTGGTAAGGATATCCACTGGTATCTCTTAAGGATGGAATCTTAAAAGGTGAGGCAAGGCAGAGACAAAGACAAATTTAATTTTATCACCATAAAAAGGGACATTTCCACATGGGCAGCAAGGACATGAATATCATGTGTATGCGAGGGCGGGGGGGATTATAAACGCATTTTTGGCGAAATTCAATAAAGCTGATTCCACTGCATAAGGTCAGCAATTTACTTTTAAAAAATGATATGATTGCAACTTTTAATATAACCCATGTATTTGCTGCAAGATGCTGTAGAAGATTGTGTAATGTAACCACCCGACCTCTCCACAGGAGCAGAGATCACCCCATTTACCCTTTATTGTCTTGCTAAAAGCAATGCACATTTGCACGGTATGACAAAGTCAACAGCTTTTACTTCAGAGAGCCTCAGATTTCATTGAAAATGAATTCTCTGCTCTCCTCCTAGGGGACTGAGTCTCGCCTGGACTAGGTTCCATCAGAAAGAATAGGAAAGAATGAACCAAAGACTAAATTCCCCTTTTAGCCAAGGAAAGAATGATTGCGGTCCAGATTAAAATTAAGAAGGAACAGCGTGTAGCAGAAAAGCAAGTAGTAGGATTTCATGTTCACAGGCACCCAAGACATAGTTTTAAACAGGGTAGAAATGTTGTCTAAGAGAACCTAGAGAATTATCTCATACAGGAACTTATTTTATCTTTCCAGGCAGGAAAGTATCATTAGGTCTGAGATGGATTTCAGCAGAAGAGCAACACAGATTACCCTAATTACACTCCTTGTTTTAGCCCCAAGAGAGAAGGCTGTCTCTTTAGACTTAGAATACCAGGTTCATTCACAGAGCAGATCAGGAACTGAATTCCTTTACTTGCTCCAGGAAGACTGTGGGGAAACCCTGGGCTGGATGACCATGAAGAGCAAATTCCTTCTATCACAAAAATATTTTTATACAAACGTACATAGATTTCTTTAACTGTCTCAAGGTGAAGCTTGCTTCAAAGGTCAAAGCTGCAGGGCTGGATTAGGATTGCACGCAATCTGCCTGAGCCTTGACATTATGACATTCTAAACTTTGCAGCTTTCCCCTCCCATACACAGCTGACGGAAGTAAATTCTCAACCTCTCTGCAAGTGTGGCTTTTACTGCAGCAAGCAACTTCAAAAATCACACGCTGCAGCACCAAGAACTCTGAAACAAGCATATCAAAGCAGTTTATAAACAGAGCTAACATAAATCTCACTAAGTCAATAATGCACAAGTGGTCATTAACCCCATTTTACAGATGGGCAAGCTGAGAACAAGTAACTTGCCCAAAGCCAAGCAAGAACTCATATCTCAGATCTCCAATGCCTGCTCTTAGATTGTAACTACAGAAGTGACTTTCTTTTAGCACTCTGCATTTACTTTCACTTGAAAACATGATAAATAAATTGTTAAATTTACAAGTCAGACTTAGGGTCTGGGTCTTTTCTGCCCGTCACTAAGGCTAACAATTTCAGGACTTGGAATATAACTGACTATTTTAGCATTATCTTCTGGAATAGACTTCAACTCACTCTGCTGTAATCACATTGGTTTTTCAATGCTACCAGGAATGGAAATATTATTTTGACAGTAAACAAGGCAGATATGACTCAAAACACACTCAGTGAGCAACAGGAGTTAATTTTGCAAAGCCATTTTTAACGGCTCTTCTACATTACGTAGTTACTGTCAGATAGCCAAGTGGAGAGACATCATTAAACCCATGACATTCCAATTATTTGTAAAAATTAAGCTTACAACCAGTATTTTGTAGCATACACAACTTCCTGGGCACCAAACCGGTCTGTTCCAATTTATCAATAATTTTCAAGCTACAAAAACATAGCAAAAGTGATTCCGGACTCTTCACTGAAATCGTGAGGAATTTCTGTGGCCCAAAAGAAACAGGGGATGTAGCAGACTGTTTACCCAATATACTCTAAATGAATCACCTCTCTTGTGCTGTGGAGTATAGATCTAAATGTAGGTTGAGCCTGAAGTGAGCGAGTAAGGATATTACCACTAATGTGACTTGTATCCTCTGTTATAGGACACATATACAGGCATTTAGAGGATGTAAAATTTGAGTCGCTCCCTCAATGGCTTCTCCACAACATCATTAAACATCAAAGGGGTGCGTCTTGTGATGTACCTTCCCAACACCACACAGAAACCAAAGAGAAAGTCACTGAGATTTTCATGTTTTTGATACATGCAAAAGCAGAGCTTGTATCAAAGCCCTTTAAAATAATCTTGCTTAAACCAATACACTGTGAAGATTAGTAGGTCCTAAGTTTTCCATTACTTTTTTTCCTCAACTCCCTTTTAACAGGCCCAAGTAGGACTTTTTCCCTCACATTCAGCAACATGCTAACTGAGGTCAGAGCCAGTAGTCTAGGGTATTCAAGCCAAATGTGCAAGTAGAAAACAGTGCAACATGACAAGCTTGTTGGAGCTATCCAGTAACAACGATGATGTATTTTCCTGCTCGTGAAAAGCACTTCTGTGAAAGAATTCTTTAGTTCCAAGTAGAGCTCATCAACAAACTTCTAGAACTTAATACAGAAAGTGTTTCTTCAAAAAAACCCAAAATGTTATGGAGAAAAGTAATGATTTCATAACAATTCAAAAACCATTTTTCCAAATATCTTCTCTGTAATATTATGGTACATATTATATTATTCTATCAATCTCTTTTATTATCAGTTACAATATTAAAGATTCCAGTCTAATCAATACAGAGTGATCTGACAGGTCTGTAATATTTCATTTAAAAAAAAAAATTTATTTTAAATGTTAATCCCCATTTAATATAAAAACAAATTTCCAAATCTCAGAATTTCCAGTGGGATAGAAATGTTCAACCTAGTTTCTAGATACCGTTGAGCTATAAAAAACAATTGTAAAACAATGAAATGTACACTGAGTACAATGTTCTTCTAAAATAACAAACGCACTTGTAAGTAACTATAGTTTCTATCAAACACACACACACTGTTCTTAATCATCTGGCTATTATAAACATTAAAAGGCAGCAAACAGAAAGGATTGCCTTCCTTTGTACACTACATCACACGGCTAGTTATGCCTAAACTAATGTCAGGTGTTTTTCTGCCCTGTCTTGAATCACTAGTGACTGGGACAAGAGTCGAAGATGAGATAGGAACTGGTTTCTCCATGTGGATTAGGGACTAAATAGATTACTTTTTCCAAACTTCCTTCCAAATCTTGAGGAATGATAGTGAAGGCTTTCTATCAACTATAAAGATTTTCTTCCAAAAACCCTGACAACTCCAAAGAATAGCCGTATCTGATTCCCCAGGATGTCCTAAGGTTGATTAGTTTATCACATTTTGTTAGCACTACCACTGCAGGTCTCTTCTGCCAAGAAAATCTGTAAAGTTCATGACAAGTTCAGATAACACAAATGGTGGTAAAATTGATGGGGAAAAAGAGTCAGCATGATGAATAGGCTGGTGCTGAACAGCAAGTGACAGATATGCAGACAGAAGACTGGCAGGACAGGGAGACATCTCCACAGCAGATGGACAGAGATTCTCAATCATTTTCAGGAAGAAAAAAGAAGGCAACTAATACAAAATACAGAACTGCGGAACTAACTTCTGGATCATGAGCACATCTATTCTTCTGGATTATGAGACTCCAGCAGTGGAAATCTTCCCTGTATGTTGAACATTATCAGCACTGGGCAAACATAGCAGAGTGCCAAAAACGGATGTGAGTACTGATAATGCTGATTCAGATAGGAACTGTTGTGAGGTTGTTAGCAGTGAAAGCATTCATTCTCTCGCTCTTCATTCTTTGAGTCCCTAGTAAGTTCCTTGGGAGACAACCAGATTTCCCCAGTTATGCAGGGTTGTACTGACCCAAAGCTTGGATGGGAGGCACCTAAAGAACAAACTGGTAGCGTGAACAGGTGTAGGACATATTTTTCTTTAACTTAAGCAAAATATTATAAGGCATATTAGCAATCTTTCAAAGTCATAAACAGAGGCCTAAGCATCTTTAGTAATTAAATATCCCATAGTGCTTTTCAAGAATCTTAGTAAATTTTTTACCCAGTAATTACATTCTCTATCCCTAAAGCTCCCTCTGCAAGATCACTTAGATAAAGTATTCTTCATTTCCTCTCCTAAAAACCACGTAGTGATGTTAAGCAGCTGCTGTCCTCGTAAGTCAGCGGTGGATGCTTTTTAGTGGAAAGCACAGTGAGATCTAGATAACCCTATACACACCATCAAACACGCTCCATGCAAATAGCTGCGAAGTTTCAATGGTTAATGGGTACAATGTGCTCTAAGATCCTCAGATGAAAAGCGTTATGAAAATGTGGAATGCACTGACTTCCGTTTAACCTGTACAGTCATTTCTGTAAGTCTACACATGCTGTTAAACTTACTTTATGCTACTTGAACACCTGTTCCAAACTTCTTTAATAACCAGAAAGCACACCCTCCCTGGTTCTACCTATGCTAGTGAACTTTCTCTCATTGTGCGTTGAAGTAGTTTGCTCTAGATGCTTAATACACTAAGTATATTCTTGCAATAAATTTTTGTTATCTGTTATCTGAATTCCAGGTCTCACTTGCAGCTTTGCAAGTGCAAGTGATGAGGTCTGCGCAGGCATTGGCACAAAACACTTATTAGACCACTAGAGAATAAGTTACCCGATCTGCAAGTACAAAACAGGACAAACGCTCACTCACACAATCAGTTGTGCAGTGAAGTCAAGTCTTCACTCCTTTTCTTCACCATGTCTTAAATCCATATTCTGTTAACATATGTTTGAAGAGAAGGACAAGTCACCTAGCATTCCTTGAATAGTCTACACTTACAGCCTAATCACACATTCTTGTATCAAACATGGTCATTTCTAGAAAAGCATAAGGTTTGGAGAGCCATAGCAGTTTGGCCCAAATAGGTATTTTGACAGCACAGGCTACTAACTGTATTTTTTTGTATGAGTTGTCACTGGACTCTATTGGCTTGCATTGTATTTTCTTCTCAAGGAAAAGCTTTTTAAAAACTGTTCGAGCTTCACTGAGACATGTTAAAGAATTAATTACAAAGTAAAGCTGAAGGAGAAAATTAATTTTGGAAACACAAGAGGTTACTTTTCTTTTCCTCCCTTTTCTGGAAGTGGGGGAGGAAAGGCAGTTATTTTCATCTTCATGCTGGGGGCAGGAGTTGGGAGCTGTCCAGTCGATAACCTGGCCATCAGAACAAGGTTTGTAATTAAAAGGTCAGTGACCTGGAAAGCTAGGGCCCCACTCTCAGGGCCTCTCCGTAATGATGGCGCTATTAAATTAAGACTGTTATGAAATCAATGCTAAAAAAGCTTTCATGGTAACGAGATTCCATTCAAGGACATGCAAACTGCCTCATGAAATGGACTTAAATTATAAAAAAGTAATAAAAGAGGGTTAAATTGAAATCTGCTGAAGAATTTACTTCCTTTAAAGCCCTCCAGCAGTGGGTTGTGCCCCCTTCTCTCAGGTCCTCAAGGTGATCCACTTGGGTTTCTTTGGCAAAGAAGGAAAGACGGGTTCAACTTCAAAGAATGAGGACTACAGAAAAAGGAAGAAAATTAAGACAGTTTTCTGCTGGAGATTGTGGGGCTGACAGCATTCGTTTCCAGGGAATCAAGTGTCTTTGAGCTCTGATTGGGAAGGGGCATGTATAATTAAACAATTTATTCATCTCTTCAGAAATCACCATAGCCTGGCATCTTGACACTGGCAAAATTTTCTGGAATTCTGATGCACTGCAAAAAACTGTGCAAGACCTACAGGAAAACCTTGTGTAGTAACTCACTTCGTACCAGCCAAAGTAATGAAATAGATTAGTAGATACAACATGTAAAAGGGCAACGCTTCCAACAACCTCCAACTCATCTCACCAAGCAAGAGCGCGACTGCTTTTGGAAGCGTGTAGCCCGTTATGTTACATATATATATACACAAAAGACCAATCCCGGCAGCATATCTTCTGAAGACTGTCCAACCTTCTGGGTGGACGTTTTCCCAATATAACTCAACAATTATACATTTACTTGCCCTAATGCACTTCCGTTCTCCCACCACTATAATTTCTGAGCTCCTCGTATGCTTTTGTCTGTTCCCACAATCCCACTCTGGGAAGGCATTACTGTACTTGTTTTACAGATGAAGAGAACAAGCAGCTAAGGAAGAAGTTTTTCATCCAGAATTATACAATAAGTATATATAGAAGTATACAATTATACAATAACCTAGCAGTTTTTCCCTTCCCTGCCCCAAAGACTAGCACCCTGAAAAACAGAGCTCCACATGCATAGTGCACTTCCACCCCCTTTCTCTATCTTGCCAGAAGTTACAGATTCAGAGTACACAAAATTAACAAGCCACATGAGTTACCGGATGGGTAACTGAGCAGTACAGGACATCTGAGGCACAACAGTTAGATGACAGACACATTTCCACAAGGGTTTAAACCCCACATGCTGTCTAATTACTCCCAAGGCGCCGCTGATTCTGTGGCATGTCATCAGCAGAATCAGCGAGTTGGACAAAAAACAAACAGCATCTTTTTTTCCTTTCTTTTCTTTCAGATACTCTGAGGGGAAACAGCTGTTTTTCCCTTCATCTGAAGAAGTTCATGATAAAAAGGAGGAAATGTCATAAATTACACAAAATGCCAGTGTAAGCTTCAAAGAAAATGATAAATTATTCTAATAACTTCATGTTTCTCATTAATGCCTCTGTATCTGGGAGTTTAAAAGTGCTTAAGACAACAGAGAAATCTCATCCAACTTTTGAAAGACCTTTTACAAATCCAGGACACCCTCGCTCTCCCAACTGTCATCAACACTATCATCCCATCTTCCAGGGAGAGCAGTTCAGCAAACCCCTGACCTGCAAGTAACCAGGAAAGCCTACTTGCAGCCTCTGCAACTACTGTTTCACTAAAAACCAAACCCAGTCCAGCTGATGATCCTGAAGAAACTTTCATTTCTCACTGCACTGAAATGCATTAAACAAAATCCAGTTCCCATACTGAATATTAATTAATATTAAAAGGAAATAAAATTTGATTGGCCTTTTTTAGGAAGGAGATGCTTGTAAAAAAGAAGAAGAAATTATAATTCAAGGCGGAACCATCTCTGCAAATCTCAGAAGTGAAATTTCTTAGACAAAGTCGCGATTGCAGGACCCAAAAGCTCATCCACAGCTAATGCTCCAGTCCTACCCCTGTAGCCTACATAGGCTGTAGCTGGGGTAGTGGCAGGCTCCTGCAGGGGTAGGGCACCTGGTCTTTTCCCTCCGCATTCACAGACACAAGGTGATCCAGCACCATCCTCTCTACTGCAGGAGTTTTTAACCAGACTGTGGGGAGTCATAGACCTCTCCTGTACAGTTCCACGAAAGTAACTACAAAAGACAAGTTCATACATGGCGTACAGCTATCTACAGATATGAAAATTCCCCTCCACCAAACTTCTTCTGGGGTCCATAAAAAGATCTTCTCCTGCAATTTCTGCTCGAAGAAACTTGGATCAGAGTAACTGTGAAAAAAATACAAGGGTACCTCTGTATTATTTCCTACAAAGATAATTTTAAAAGAGACTCTTGTAACCAAAATGGTTTCTCAACAGAAAAAGCTTTTTTGCCTGGCAGTGAGGACTTCTCTACCAGACAGCCTAACTATCTGTAAAATGGGGATAAACATTGTCGTTGGGATGACAATGACTGTATATCAGAGAATAGGGGGAACAGCCTACCAAACCGTGTAGTCCCCCATTTTACTCAGGACTAAACTAACCACAACATCTACGTTTCAAGAATAATTGCCTCATCGTGCTAGAGCACATAGGTACCATGACAGTATGTACCTTCTGCTCTTGAGCACTGAACAGAGGTCATGTTGTAAGCTCAGTGGTCAGATTCCATATGGACGTATTCCCAGTGACTGCTGGGTACAGGCACTACTGGACCCTGCTCCTTCCTATCTCCTACTGTTAAGTTTTCAAACAAACAATTAGCACAAAGGGAAGGAGGGCTAATTAACAAACTGGAACAAACAAACAGCTCTACCAAACCATTTCTGCTCTTTAGTAATTATTAGCCAAGTAATTCATAAGAAGTATTAGTCGGGCCACAGTTTCTCTGTGCCTCCATCTCCCCACCCTTCCTCTTCTCCCAGTCAGGGATTTATTAAAATTAAACAGATTAGATGGAGCTCCTGATACTAAAAACTGTTCAGCGAAGCCTGCGGTGGGGAAGTGCAGAGCAAACACCAGAGACATTTGTCTCTAAATTGCTCTAAATACCTTCTGCAAATGAAATTCTAACCCAGCTGTGTTGAGAGAGAAAATGAGGAATAACTGGTCATTGTCAGCACAGAATAAGATCAGGCAGTTATAATATTGCACGATATACTGGGGGCTAAGGATCTCTCGGCAACAATAGATTTTGTATCAGGTTACCCTGGGTAATCAGCACAGCTTTTAGGCTCAGCTTTCCCTTGCTTCATTGCTTTGATGATAGAGTTGAAATCCCCAAGCTTTTATGATTAATTACTCCCCGTAGGTCCACATATTTCAAGGAAAAACTCATGGAGCACAGCGGCCAACAGGGTCCAAATTTTAATGCCATCCTGATGGCAGGGCAGGGCAAGCAACATGCCTATGCGATGGGAATGTTCTCTAACTGGCACTAGGACAAGCAGTGAAAGGATCGCACTCAAAATGATGTACCCATGAACTACTTGTCATGACATCATTGCTAAAACACAAGCCTGCCATTCTCTTCTAGGTCCTTTGCTAATCAAGATGAGCAAAGTGGTGCATATACTTGAACTCTCCATCTCATGATATCAGATCTCAGGCGTCTCAATAAACAGTTCATAACCCCAAACAGAATAATATATATTTCATAGGCTTCCCTACTTTTCAAAACCCAAGATCTTTAGCTATAGAATTTGATGTACCCTGAAGTACTTACGACTTCAATGTGTAAGTGGGTCACTCCCCTCTGAAGCTTGGAGTTTGTATTTTCAGTATCATTCCAACTGCTTGAAGTGCTCCATAGTACAGGTAATTAACTCCAAGGTAAGACTGTCCTTATTATTTACACCTTGTGGTAAGGATCTAAGCAATATCTAAGGATCTAAGGTCCCAGGAGGGTAGCATAATACGGAGTGAACTTCACCTGAAATGCACCGTAAGTTGTGGAGTAAAAACTTTAAAAAGAAAAAAAAGAACAAAAGATAGTTCCGCTATGAGTCAGAAGGTAAAATAAATTCCTAGTAGGCAATGGTCAAAGTATGTTCCATCTGTCTAAGACGATATAGGATTTGTCAGGATCTGTTCTATCCCTGCTACAGAAAAGGGCTAAACTCAGTCAGTAGTTTACCATTTCAGCCTGAAAGTCAGGCTGACCCCAAGCTTGACCTCAGCCTGACCTTGTTTACTTTCACCAAGTCCCTCGCCCTTCATTCCTCTCTCTGGCTCTCTTCGGAAATATTCGACCTTTTCACCTAGAAGCTGGTCATTCTAAAGCCAATGTCACTAAGGTTAGAACTGACCAACTAGTCCGCAACTTTAAACTGTCCTGATTTCAGAAAAGATCTGAGAGTAGTTAACCCAAAAACTTCCAATGTGTCTTCTGTATTCTATAATTCCACATCTGGTGCCAATATTGCTCTAGTCAGTTTGGAAGAAAAGAGACTGATACTTCTTACAAACTTCAAATCTTTTTTTGAGACAGACTACTTGCTTTGTCCTTAACATCTAATTTTCCATAGCAATACATTTTGGCTTTACGCTAACTCAAGCTCCCTCATCACTGAGACCACAAACTTAAGAGTCCATACCTTTCTTCTTCAGAAACGCTCTTCTGGTTGCAAGAGGACTTTGGCGGACTCGTGGATTCTGTAAAAACTTCACTGCTGTCACAATCTGATGAGGGTAGGAGGATTGGAGAAATAGAAGAGAGAAAAGATCCAAGTTAGGAATGGTCAAATTCCTATTTTACATTATGCATTCTGTACTGCAAAGTAAGGCATCGCATCCAACACATGGAGAGAGTCTGGAGCTGACACCGATCCAACTTTCAGAAATGGTGCAATAAGCATCAGAGTTTGTGGCTCAACTCTAATCAGACAGCACAATTACGGTACTTCAACCTAGAAGTTTCTTGTTGAATCACTCTTGGAGCAGCACAACCTGTGCAAACAACTCCATTAAGATTCTTGGGGGTTTCTGTCATTTATATTGTGACCTCTTCACCTAAGTTGGCTCCTATAGTTGAGGGCAACCTTGAGACAATGCATGCGATCTGTAACAGTAGGCTTACTAGTAAGAATGCTTCCCTTCTACCTGACTTAAAGCTCCCTGCAAATTCTAAGAGATTAAGGCCTTTTCTGCCATCATTCTAATTTACTGAAAGCCATAAATAAACCTCAGCTTGTTACAACTGGAAAAGAAGCAACTTCACATGTTCTGGATCACATAACAAAAATATCAAAAAAGTCACTTTTCATGATAGAAATGGGTAGGTGAGTGGTTAAATTTATGTTCCACACCAGCAGAAATCAGAGATTACTTTTGTCTAAAGACTGACTTCTACATCCTTTTTTAAGGTGACATAGCACTTAAAACAAACCACTTATTCAAACAAAGCATAAAGTATAGGATAATACTCAATGGCATCAATGAAAACGGCACTAGTTTTTTACATTTCCATTTCATGCCAATGAAAGGTATTTGATTTTTTTCTTCATATGGTAGGTCAACTTTCCACATACTCTCCTATACTATTACAGACATTACTATGTGTTGCTGCACTAGTGGAAAACAGCTGATTCACTTTACTTTTATACAGACATCTGTTCTGATTGTGGCATCAGCGGGAATAATTTGCCTGAAGTTAACACCACTTAGGAGATGGACACATCCATGTGAACTAGTGGAAGAGATGACTTCCTTCCACTAGAGCTAAAAATAACGATGCATATGCATGGAAGAGGTTTTTCTGCCCCAAGGAGTGGCGTGAACCTTCTCCTGAAATGGTGGTATACGCTAGACCTATGTTAGGTAGGTCTTGAAGAGTTTATCTTAAAATACAGTTTCCGGAATTCAGTTCCAAAAAGGTTTTCAGAACTTTTCGCAGCAGAAAAAGAAAGAAAAAAACAGCATCACTACTGAAATCACTAAGTTTCACTTTGTGTTTGAATCAAACCCTTCAAATATGCATTTCTGGTCAGAGAGCAAAGTTCTGATGGGTTTAATGGCACTTTCAATGTACTCCTCAGTGCATTCCATCAATTTTTTTTTCTTTCAAATTGCATCTCTTATTTCTTTAAATACATTAATCAGGCTAGTGTAGGCAAAACGGATCCATTGGACAATGCAATAAACATGAATTATCATCTATCCAACACGCATAATGGCTTAAAAATACATAATAGCAGGTGTAGTTTAAATGATTAGTTATTACACCTGTGGTGGGTCTGATTCAATTGGGGAAAATCATCTTTAATAGGTTAAAAGGTTTAGATCACCAGGCTTCCCTTAAAGTGGCTGTAGAGAGGGTATGATGGAGTACGCTGTCATTACTAATTCATTTAAGAAAAACATGGGGGATACAGCAAAGAACAGCAGAAACGAGCGAATCCAATTTAAACATCAGGTAAAGCAGAAAACACCTTTTAAAAAAGCATGATAAATGAATTTGGAAGAGAGATGAAATTGACATATTTATTTTAACGGGAATTTGACAAAGTCCCAGCACACTTCAAAGTTGGGAGGATAAAATGAAGGGAGTATTTTTAATTCTTTTCCTTTCCTTATTCTCCTTCATTTTTTTCCTTAAGTTTACATTCAGTAATTTTGAACCATAAAATACTATAGCAAAATACCCCACATAAAGTACACTTTGGTTTCATTTATGTGCACTTGATCTGTCTCCAGCTGAAATGCAGGTGACAGGCAAATCACAGAGTTAAACTGTGCTGATATTGCTACGCCAGATGCAGAAATATAAAGCGCCCAAACTAATAACCTTAAGATAATATGCTGAATAAGAAAGATGCCCAAATGAGCAGACCAACGGATATGCGAACATATCAAAACCACTTTCCTTCTAACAATAATTACTTGTTTGTTTCTTCAGAAATTCCTCAACACTCCCTCCCACATTTTGTGAGCTGGAGACACAGACACAAAAGGCCTGCAGACCTGAAATTCTGCAAGCTCTCGTATTTAATTATCAGTTTTTAAGCATTAAAAAACCTGTAAGAAATAAGCAGTATTTTTCAGTGTGCTATTTCAATCGCAACCATGTGAACAGTTTATTGATTCTAACTCTTTATTAAAACTTATTTTTGCCTTGTAAAAATGTAAACATTTCGGTAGTAAATTTCACTCCAAAATAAACTTCTGTTTTATCTCTTCCCTGCATCACTTCCTCCATTATTCACAAAGTTTTTAATCTTAAAACAAAATAAAACTACAAGCAACAACAAACTCCATAAAAAAGAATCCTGGACATGTATTCCTCCTCCCAATAATCCCGTGTTTCTCATATTTGTTTGCATTTACCTCTGAACATTTTTTTTTTTGAGCTGAAACGTCTTCATGTTTATAATTCATCTTGTATACATGAGCAACTTATGAAGCAATTTTGGCCATGTCAAAATGCCAATATTTTCAACAAACATAAACAAGAACTTTCCTACTTTCTATGGATCATTTTCTCTGCACAAACAAGGCCAACTGCAGTCCATAATTTAAAC
The DNA here is from genome assembly GCF_000699105.1 of Pygoscelis adeliae. Taxonomy (NCBI): domain Eukaryota; kingdom Metazoa; phylum Chordata; class Aves; order Sphenisciformes; family Spheniscidae; genus Pygoscelis; species Pygoscelis adeliae. The sequence goes on along the minus strand of NW_008824934.1, from coordinate 3,425,598 downwards.
AATAGAAAAAGGGGGAGGAAGATGAGAAGACTTTGCAGTCCTGTGTATAGCCAAAAAAATCATACGGCAAATAGCACTCCGACTCAGCTGGTAACATTGTTCCATACTATTTCTGTATCATTTGTAACACTTTTCCAAATTTTTACAGTATTAGGACACTGCCAAATAATGTGCATTGTATCACTACTCCTGATTCTTAGATTGCCAGCGCACACTGGCCAGCAAATTAGTTTTATCTAGTGGATCAGGTACATATTTCTCTTAAGGAAAGACAGTGTATTTGGCTGTTAAAAGCAAGTCAACTCCATAAACTTGCTATCCTGCCACCACTTCTCCTGCAGTGATACGATACACAAAGACGTATTTCTGACTGGGTGGTGGTGGGCGGAATCCTGCAGCAGGTCTTGTCCTACAGTTTGATTTTCTAATTAGAAGATGAATGTAACTCTTCATGGACTATATTTGTGTCTGGCCAAATTACATAAATTCAGGCCAAATATTCTGCTTCAATGTCAAAGATATAAAACGGAGACAGGAACTTTATTGCAGATGTTGTGGGAGTGCAGCAGGCTGGCGAAATTCTGAGCCAAAGCACAGCACTTTGACGTTATAGCCAAGGTCCCTCATTCCTGATTTCCCTCCCTTTTGTGTTAATGACGAAGGTAAAGCCAGCCTTATTTCTTATTATGCTCAAAGCTGCAGGGTTTCCAATGAAGCAATCTAAGCTACTTTACCAGTTACTAGCATTAGAAAAATAAACCATGAAATTTAAAATACTGTGGCAAATGCCCACTTTCTACCACCTCAAAAAAAACGCCAAAACAATCGATTAACAGAAATGTAAAAGAAAATCACCTTCATCAATAAAAGTTCCACAGGATTCAGTAACAGAGTTCCACGTGGAAAACAGAATCAAAAGCCACCAGGAGCGCAGCCCGTAAGAGCTCTAATAGATTTCCTAATACTGGGAACCCTCTGTAGGTTATTACTAAACAGCATTTGTTGATAGACTGAGACTTTGAGATGACCTGTGATGTAAAGGTTGGGTCTGAATTATATGTTGCAAGGGATGGTATTTTGTCTTTCTGAGTGGATCTGTATCTGTTTAAACGCAACACTTCTTTTCATTAAGCAGAGGCGGCACAGGCCATGAACTATGCACAGACAGTTTACATTACATGTGCGGAAGCAATCAACACTGGCAATATACATGACGTATGTAAAAGAAGTTGGAATTAATTTTTTTCTAGTGTATTAAAAAATAATAATACAGCAGTATCAACGCACACTCAACCTATTTCAGCCAGAGCAGAAGGCCACAGCTATAGGGCAAATGGAACTGATCAATATATTAGCCTACAGCAACACCCCCTCAGTGTACGGCTGTATGTTTGCAAGGCTCAGAAGATTAAATTGTCTGTGAAAGGTTTCTGCACTCCTACTCTAAAGGAGATACCCAGAATCCTGTTAACAAGCATCAGGCTAAAGCCAACTTATGTTTTAACAAGGGCTGACTTAAAAGCCTGGCACTGCAGTGAACAAGAAAACCCCTTCAAACAGAAATGCTCCATTTTAGTAAGAAATCAGCGCTCTGCCAGGACTAACTTGACAAACACGGTTATCGGTGGCACACGGAAATAGTTGCAAAGCAGCTGTTAATCAGGGAAACACATCATAGAACGCTGATGCTAGCACTCATGAAAAAATGCAAGGGGCTAATTATGAAGCCATATATCTCACTAAAGAGGCACTGTTCCTGGAGATTCCAGGCAGAGCTCGCTCAGAGTCGGGGTCCTGGGACACTACATACACAACGTTCCCCAACACAAGCTTCCTCCTCCCAGGACAAACCTTTTCCCAATTCAGTGTCCTGGGCCCCCGAATCCCTGTGAAATTCATATTTCATGGAAACTGCTCATTATTTCTGAGGAAATTATCTGCAGGTCAGTCAGGAGGGAGGAAACACATTAAAGCTCCTGTGTTTTCATTGGAATTTTTATGAAACCATGCAGAACCCCAGGAATTATTTCTGTTGCGAGAGAACCTAGAAACCTACAAAGTTTGGCAGATCTCAAAGTCATATCGAGAAAAGTTTAAAAATGCAGTAACAACAACAAAAAACCCCTCATGTAAAACAGAGCAAAGGAAAAAAAAAACACAGTTTAAAGCAAGATTCACAGGAGTCAGAACCAGAAAAGAACAAAGGCAAGGAAGAAACAAGCTTCAAACCGTATCTGAGATTAAGAACCCAGAACTAAAAGAACACAGAATAGTAACCAAAAAACGGTAATACGAGCTAAAAAGGAGAAATCCCAGGTGCCCGGAAACTCAAGACAACTGGGAGTCCTACGAATGAAACCTAACTCCAAATCCCCAACGGAACAGCAACCAGATGAAAGGTGAGAAAACAAATTCCAGCCACGCAGTTTTCGCTAGCACTCGAAGGAACGAGGTTCCTGACGGCAAGCGCGGGCGCGGGCTCGGGGCAGGTGAGTCTCTCCTCAGGGCTCTGAGGAAAAGCCCCAGGGCGGCAGGAGCTGGGGGGAGCC
>NW_008824934.1:3408533-3423009 GCF_000699105.1 Pygoscelis adeliae | reverse complement strand
AAGCCCAAATTAAGTGTTTTCACTCGGTGGAAATGAAATGTTTTGCAAGATGAAACAGAAAGAAAATTGAGGTTTTAGGTAATTACTAGTTGGCATTTACATATCACAGGCTGGTTCAACACCTATTCATTTTCCTCTTTTATTTTCAATTTTTTAAAATTGCTCATTAAAATGAACACATGACAGGGACGGGGGGAAAAATTACTCTTCCTCTTTTTCCCGAGGACTACAAAATCCAGATCTACTTTAAATACATTTATCTATAATTATCACATACAAAAAAGCCTTACTTAATTTACATTAAGAGGGTGACCAAAAAAAAAAAAATTGATAAAAGCCAGAAAAAATCCAAGCTGAGCTGTCTTCGTGTCATCTTGTTGTGCCTACTTAGTTCCAGGCCCCCCCCCGGCGGAGCCGGCCCCCCTGCCACTCCCTACGCATGCTGGTATGAGCAGAAACGAAGCGGCTGAAAAATCTCCGGTGTACACTGCTATCCTATTCCCACCAATTTCACCCACCAGTTCAGCTATCGAGGCGTGCTTTCAGATGCTTGCTTTCTCCTTCAACATACTTTCCCCTCATTTCTCCTACTATTCTCACTACAAAGAAGTGACTCCATATAGTCCCTATTCCCAACTTCTTTGTTCCAGGAGCCACTTCACACTTCCTCCAGCTGTTCATAAAGGCGCGACCTTTCCACCTTCTTTATCCACCAGTCTTTCCTCACGTAACCTTACCATTTCCAGGGATCCTGATCTGCAGCTCGAATCAGACTTACAGGCGCTTTGAGCTCGGTGGCCTCTCCATTCAGATTCCCATTGTTCAGTTAAACAAATATTTCCTATACAAAGCCCTTAATTTTCCTGCGCCCTTCAGCTTTTTTTAATTTTAACCTTGTGAAAGTCTTATTTAACCCCACAATGCATTCTAGGATACAATTTGTATGAAAAATGCTATATAAAATAAAGTTTTATTGTATCATATGTTAAGGACATAAAACATCCCTGATAGAAGTGTACAGGGGCTGACATGATAGACTAATATATTTTAAGGTCTATTGTGTAAATATGTATTTAGGGAATTCTAAAGCATGGTATTATTGACCCAAGTCTCTCTTAAAACACATTGATGTATGGAGTAAAAGCCCTTATGAAAAGTAGCAACTTCGTCTGTGTAGTAGTCACCTTTCAAAGTGAAATATCTCTGCCATCTTCAGTTTTTTCTGATTCGATTTAAAACATAGCGGAATTCTTGAGAAAATTCCTCTTTTTAAGAGGAATAATGTTCAAGTAATACTTAGATGCATAAAACTAAAAAGAACAAGAAACTTTTATTCATGCTTTAAAAGAAATGTACAATAACTATTTTTACACGCAAAGAAAATGTGCTAAGTATTTTTTTTATTTCAGAAAGAAATACACCTCCAAATGAGACTTCATAACACCAGGTTTAACCCAATACAAACTGTTACGGGGAAGTGATAAATGCTGGAAAAACATAAGAAAGATGAGCAGAAGAGCACACTAAATGTATTAAACTGATAATGCAGCCATAATAAATTTTAACCAATGAGTAGCACGAACTTTTTTCCTAGAGTTCAAACGTTTTAACTTTTTATTGAAAAGATATAATCTCACTTTCAGAGGAAAAATAAACTTTAAAAATCCCCTTTTTGTACTTCTGCCTAAGCTTAAGTTGCAAGCTTCCTATAATCACCAGTACCACCAAAGAAGGTATTGCAGCAAGATGAACAAGGTGTGGGGGGGGGTGCGGTGGGGGCGGGAAATAATGCTTGCAATCCAACTGGCAGCAAATTATTTGAAGTTCTGTTTACATAAAACAGCAATAACCTCAGCGCTGAATGTACTGGATCATTGTGGATAACATATGGACTAGAAGGTCAGCGTCTCATGCAAGTAGGTAAAGTATCTAGCTTCCAAATGTGGGTGAAGCCAGCGTGCCATGATAAGGCTAACAAACTGATTCAACAGGACCTAAGAAAGATGCCAGAGAGAAGGTGGAAGGTCAAAACTTATTAAAGAGAAGCTGATTTTTATGACTTTTCATGACAGTACCCAATTTATACATCTTGCTTTCTCCCTTCTTACAGAAGGAAGCTTAGGGATCACTGAGGCTCTGTGCTGTAAAATTAATGCAAGTGTCAAGCTGTTGAGCTGAATCACTCCAAAGGAATGTAATGACTCAGTGTCCGAGATGCTCACTACAGCAGAACTAAGATCATTCCGTGGCTCCACAACTAAAAAAACCGCATGATGCAGCTTTTAGGGGAGCGGATGGCAGCACCTCCAACTCTTACCTTTTTCACTCCTCTCTCCATATTGCCATTACTAAAGAGTTCAAATACAACAGCTTTTGAAAGAAATCTCTTTTACCCTATTATCTTCACACGTGCAGAACGTAAAAAACAATGAAGCTGTAATTTATTACATTTTCATTCTTTTAACTGCAGGGCAGACAAGGACTGCTGGAGGTTCATTCACATGCTAGGGAGCTAGAAGACGACATAAGGATAGGAAGTCCGTGTCACATCGAACAATTGCGCCCGAGTACTTAAAATCGCTATTGAATGGTAGACTCCAGAAGGCTAAATCAATCAAAGAGATGCACCAGAACAGGATCATTGTTCAGACTTACTTAGATCCTTCTAATTCCACAGTCGAGGGACTGGAAAATACTAGTAATACAATGGTTTAGATTCAGTGCAAGAGGATCGAAAGTAGAACCCATTTGTGGAAGATGCTATAAAGATGTTTTAGACTGAAATGACTCAAATGGACAGGAAAAATCAGCAAGCTATTATTCCTTGAACCTGCTATTTCAAGAACCCCATTTAATAGAATTCTTAATCCATGGGAAATGTAGATTAGAAAACGAGTGTTTTCCTTGCAGCAATAAAATCCCGAACAATTAGGGGTGAAGTCAGGGGGCTATGATGGCATTATTACGTGGAAGATCTGAATGACAGAATAAATAAGGAGACACTGGAGGAAACTACTTGGACCACCGGAATCTGACAAACAAAAGGTTTCATGCTGGAAACATTAAAGAAGCTGGAAATTGTGACAGGTGCACAATAAATCATGCAAACCACAGCAGTTGGGAAGTAACAGCACAAGGAGGAGGACTTAAAACACTGGAAGACCTTTATGTAAATTTAGTATTTTACTTAGAGCTCTTTGGGACAAGAATGGTCCTTTTACTCTGTATTTGCACAGTGCCTGGTGCTGGTCTGCAACTGGCCTCCTAGACATTTATTACAACACAAATAATAATAAAGACTGAGCAGACCATGCACTTTGTTCCTGCTGTTAATTGCCCCATTAAGGGAAAAACTAAGTAAGGGGCAAGAAATCTGATTGGCCAGAGCTGCCTAGTCTATGGGGATTGCGAGTGGAATAATTTCACAGATTCGAAAGCAGCTGCGTCCCTTGTCTTTGTCCAGTTCTCAACAGAAAGAAGCTCACATCACAGAATTTCTCCTTCATATGTAGGAACTTCCATGAGCAGCCTCAAAAGCAACTGAGCTTCCCTGTCAACTCTTAGGATGCTTCCTCTACAACAGGAGTGAAACACAATATAAGGGCAAACATGAGGAACATTTCCACCATAGCTGTCCATACCGTAAATATTCTGCAAACAACGGGTCCACTTCATTTTCCCCTGGGGTCAATTTGGCATTTTTCATGGATGTTACATTCACTACTTAAAGAAACAAAGCATATAGGTGTCAGGACAAATTCAGGATGCTGCTCAACCAATACAGCACTGTATGTACCAAAAGATCACATGTACTGATCACCAACTCCTCTCTCTTTAAACACTTGAGTAAGATCCCACCATCCTAAACGTAGTTAAAGTGTCCAAGAGAATTAGTTCTACAGAGAATTATACTCAAGCCAGGGTGTTCCTGCCTAGTTTCTACATAGAAACTTGGGTCCAAATCAGGAAGGCCTACAAAATCAGAGAAGGTTCAAAATGGCACTTCTACTGTTTCTTGTTTTCCTTAAACCTTGGCACAGCCAGCACATGTCAGGGACTATTATAATTATACTCTTTACGTGCTGAAAAATTAATAAACAATTACTCACTTCAGGAAAAAAAAAAGAAAGCAGGCGTTTCCTTGACAAATGCTGCAGAAAGCATCGACAATCTCTCTGAAATCTGGGTCCATACCGCAGCAAGGGATTAACACCAATGTAAGAATGGCCATTGTTGCTACGGAGAACTGGCACAGCAAAAAGCCTGAGTCTGTAACGTTGCGGTATTCTCAAGACAACGCACCTGATCCATAGGAGCTACAAGGCATTTTTCTATCTTTGTAACGGAAGAAAGTAGATTCAGTGTTTAATGCTGCTTTGGCCCAAGTACAGGCTGTTCAATCAATTTCTATTAAGCCACAAAGTCCAAAATTGGGGGTGTTTGAAATGCACTAGTTTCAATCCTGCTAGGCCAAAAAGGGTTTCCACACTGCCTTCATGGCTGGAAACCAAGGGTTATCTCTACCGTGGTGGGAAGTCAGGCTGAGCTTCCCAGGAAATCATGAGAATGGTAAAAAATACATGCTTTCCTGAACAAATAGGTGAGACAGCAAATGTCTGGGACCTTGATAAATTCTTATTGAAATTTATTTGCAGCATAAATCTTGACTAAAATCAGTCATTCAATTAGTTCTTCCCTAAAATATTGGCAAGTTCTATATTAACTTCCTTGAGAATCCAGAGGGAACTCAGGTGCACTTGCACTGAAAGGCTTCCAATTTTCTTTAAAAAATTAAATAAAGTTAAATAAATCCCACATATCCCTTTTTAAGCAGACCCATGCTACTCAGTCTTCTCCCCACCTTAAATCAATGGTAACCCAATTCAAATGCCTTACAGCTCTGTCTGAGAACTAGTGGAGAGATCAACGCTTTTTATCTTAAGGATTATGGATCGCTACTTGGCTGACTAACATACCCAGCAGCCCATTAGAAATACCACAAAGGGCACACTGTTTCTCCTTCCACCCCTCAGACTTGAGAAAGCAGCATATAAAACTTCACCCCTTCATGTTGTAGTTCTTAGCCTGCCTGCCTTGTTTCATACTCTAAACATACCAAGATTTATTAACCTTTACAGTAAAAACAAATAAAACAATGATGAAGTAAAAACACAGTGATGTAAGGGCTGCAGCTAGCACCGTTTATCTGTGGAAATCCAATTAGTGCTCAAGTGGCAGAGATACCTGGAAAAGTGCTCACAATCAAATCAAAAAATGATACAAAAACATTAACCTGATGGCTAAAAACTCCACATTTAAACATTTAAAGTAATAAAGGTGCTTTTATTGAGTATTTTCTATATTTCATTAGGTCCCAAATTGACGAGGAGCCCTAGAGATGCATTTCCTGGGCTTTTGGATCCTTAGACCAAATGCTTGACTTTGTTGTTGTTGTTGTAAAACAAAAAAAGGAGTGTTTCTTGCTAGAATGGCAAACTTCCTTCTGCAGTAGCAACTACAGCAACAATTGCATATGCAGGAAATGCTGAGAAGCCTATGAAGATATTCTTAGATCTGACACATTCATTCTGTACTCACCATGACGTGAGCAGAAATGTTGTTTGAATTACTTTTGCATGTAAGAGTATCTGGATTTACCTCTATTGTTGTGCTCTACCAGAAATTCTTCTCTCAAAGCCATTGCCTCATGTCCCTTGGCTGGGAAAGTGACCATATTGATGAGACAGTTGCTAGAAAGACAAATACCCACTGTACACCTTGACGGTCTCAGAAAAAAAGATAGGAACTGAATAAATAATGAGATCAGTCAAGTCCCTAGCAGTAGGGCCCTCAGATTAGGTCTGCTTACAAGACTTACAGAAAAAGCACGTGGTACAACGTCCGTGCTCTATCTTTCTGAATACTGTGACTCTGCTGCTTTTTGTCAGCATTAAATTCACTTAAATGTATTAAAAAAAGGAATCAGGAGAGAGTCACTGTCAATGAACAGAAGACCAAACTTCTGAGTGAAAATTTTCCCCGTCTCTCTAAAACCACAGAACAGGAGACAATAATACTTCATAAGTTTGGAAACATCTAATAGAACCTTACCCATTGGTTTGCTTAAAGCAAAATGTTACACTTGCTTCTGGTATCAGTTTATGCATGCTGCTCTTAAGCTTTACACAGAGGAGTTGAATATACGCATTCAGAATAGACTGCATTAAATGCAAAATAAAATGCACTTAAATTCCTTTCCAAGGTGAATTAACTGGGTTAAAAGAAGCAAACTTCCTTGAACTATACAGAAAGTACATTTATATTTATATTACAGAAAGATTTTTCTATTTTGTATTTTGTCCGCTTATTTTTAAAAGCCCAAAAGTCTTTACTACCTTTCCAGGGAGAAGATTTCACGACAGATCACTGTCAGGATTTTTACCTAATGCTAATCCTTAACTTCCCTTTTTTGTAATATGAATCCATGGCTCAGAAATAAATTTCAGACTTAAGAATATCATATGAAGAGCTTGGATTGTACTGGGTACCAGGAAAATAGTTATTTCCTGATTTTACTGTTTCACTGGGCTGCTACTCACACTCATATGTTCTGAACTGACTGGCCCTATGTGTGGTATTCTTCTACAGAGAATATTCATGAATTACCTTTTAGATGCCAAAGAGTACAACCTGTCTTCAGGGAGCAATTTCTATGTCTCTCTAACTTTTGTGCTTGGTATGTAGCAAATTATAAAGAGGAATGTGATACCTGGAATTTGCACACTGAAACGTAAAATGTTTAAAATAAAAAAATAAGGATAAAACCCCTATATCAAACAGATTCAACACAGCAATGTTTAGATTCCCCTCCTCTCCGTCCCCTGGAATCAAGAGGGATAAGTACTGGGTAAGAATCAGTGGTGAGAGACCTCCTGCTCCTGTCTGGAGTATAAAGAGTCCTGGTTTATTATTCTGCATTTGCATGTGGCAGCAAATGTGTAAATGTTTTAATAATACAAAAATCCCAATAGAGTGGAGGAGGAGGATATGAAAGAAAGAAATACAAGGACATTTACTTTCTTGAGAGTGAGATAGAAAGGAAAAGAGAGAAAGAAGATGACATGATAAGGGACAAAGCAAGCTTTCTGGGGTATATCTGGAAAAAGCTAGAAGAGAAATCATTAGGAAGTCCATAGTGCATCTACAGTGATACAGTGTGGATCAATTCATTTAACACTGCCCTGTACATTTACAGAAAAGTACTTTTGATATAATAAAGGCTCATAAACACACAGAAATTGGGTTAGACCTGTTTCGAATTCCTGCCAAACAATGGTTCAGAAAAATGAAGCTCTATTTTAATTAGCTCGACTCAAGAGTGATTTGATAACAGCAGATGCTGTCTGGATGCTTTCAGCTTGATGGGCTCCACATACATGAACTTAAGAGTGGCTTTGATGCAATTAGGTATCTCTCTCTCCTTTAACGTGTGTTAAGCTGAACCAATGGCTTGTGTCTATTTAACATCTTGAACTAGAAGGATATTGACACTCTTCCTCATTCTTCTCCAAATGAGTGGAGCTGAAGTGAAGAGAAGGCGGCTTATTCGGGGCTTACCCATGCCGTTTCAACAACTTGAGGACAGAAAGGAAAGGGCACCAATACACTACCCACAATGTAATATTAAGGTCTTAACATTAGATCTGTTTCTACCACAAATGACATTTCCTGGCATGTAATTTTTACAGACTTGGTCAGTCCCAGTCAAAAAAACTGCCCTATCAATTGCTGCTTCAACTTACGTCATTTTCTGTAAAAACAAGAGGGACTTAATAGTAATTCCATACATCCCTTTCAGTCCTGTATTACCAGAAGATACTCCATACACACACTGTACCATTAGAGTAGCTTCCATTCAGCCATGGTACAGCTCTCCCACCTACTGTCCACCATTTTCTTTTAGAGACAACTTCTTCCATTCCTGGAAGTATTTGTGCATTGACAACTTAGAGAACCCGTTGCCTTTCTAAAGTGATCTACCTACCTCACTCTGCAGCCATAAAGCACAGGCATTTGCTAAAGGACACATGCAACATAGGAGCTGCTTTAATGCATCAGGGACAAGGCTAATAGGAGGTCTTGATTTGTTAATTATCTGTCAGTTTGTCACAGCTGGGCTGCAAGGAGTGGGTGAGGGGGAATCTTTCTGCTTGGTTCTTTCTCTAATGCTGAATTAGGCTGTCAAAACCTTCATCCCACCACAAGAGGCTGTGAAAAGAAGAGCCAGGCTATCCTTTTCTTCCTCATTTTCCCAGCAGGATATGCTGCTTCAGATGTCCTACCCTCCCACCATGCCTCCAGAAATGTATATGGCATATATAAAATGACCTTCACACCATGACACCATGCCCAGTTTAGTCAAGGGACGTTAGCAGACCTGAGCATGATAAATCAGAGAGGAAATCCCAGTGCCAGGGGAGCATGCAAGAGGCATTTATTCTGCAGGGAGTCCTAAAGTTGCTACCTGCTTGAATCAGCGATTTCAAAACAGGGTTTTGGAAGGCAGAAAGCTTGACCCCTGTGAGAGCAGACAGATAGATATACATGGAGTTACAGAGATAAAGAGGTGGAGTAGTGGCAAGATTCCCTTTCTTCTTGCACCTCTGCCCCATGTAATCCTCTAAGCAGGGGAAAAAGTTCAGGCTGTGAAATGGGATAAAGCATGGAGACAAAGCTAGAAAAGCAGAAAGCAGGCTGTGATATAGCACTAGAATTTACTATAATGCTTATGCCTCTTAAATCCAGCTAAATGTGGCCATTAAGCCATGAGAGCCTAGGGAGATCCCCACCCACTCCTCTGTTTTCCCTGCAGGCCACGTCCAGAGCATCCCATCACTCAAGTCCTCTCCTCAACAGGCCCTGGATTATGAAAAATCCCCTGCAGGAGCTTCCCACATGCAACAGACACACCCCTTTTCTACCACCAGCGATGCTTCTCCCTTTCAGCTGTGGGAGGCTCAAAATTTATTCCATGTACACAGGGGTACTGCCTGCTTGAGATGGGAAAATTGAGGGCATTCAGCTCTGGCTTTGTACAGGTGATCAGAAGCTATAAAGTCACCTGAACTGGAAAAAATGACCATGAGCATTCCCCTAGTCCATTGCAACATTAAAAAAAAAGGTGTCTCAGGTTAACATTTGTTTATTTTACACTGACGACAGCCAAGGAGCACATGTAGTCAGTACACAAGCCAAATTCTCAAAGCAATTTTCTTCTGTGGACCATCTTCTCCTGTAGTTTGAAAAACTGGTGCTTTTCATCTTTTGAGCTAGAATCCCTTAGAACCAGCATTTCATTTTCCAGTGTGATCCACCTACAGCACATCAGCTGTAAGAGTAGAATAAGAGCTACAGTTTCCTCACCTCATTACTTAGTCCTTAGCACTAAAACAAACAATACATTTTTGCACAGACAGTCCTACCTTCCCCAGATGGGGCCTACTGAGAAATCCACTGGGGACAAAATAACTGTCTTTATCTTTCATCAGGTAAAGTTAATAGATCCATTTCAGGGAACATTTGCAGAGCTTGTCCCTGGAAAATAAAATTTGCTAAAGCACTGCTTTTCAAACTTTATGCAAGCTTGACTCCCTTTTGCACTCAACTGTTGTGGTGGCTCATCCCACATTCCTCAGCTAAGATGGCAGCAAGTTCCTTCAGGAAAATGAGAGTTACTGGAATAAATGCTAACTCTTCAAACTAGGAGAAACAACACTCCTAATAGCAATTACAAGTACAAAGCTGTTCAATGGCTAGTGACTTTGTGATTTCCTTTGAAGCATTTTGCATCCCGTTGGGGGTTATAACCTAAGTTTGAGAAACACTGCTTTAAGGAACTTAGTTAACTTTGTTAACTACAAAGAGACATAGCACTGGTGATGATAATGCAATGACATAGGATTGTTCCCCACCCCACACCTACGTAAGAGTTTAGAAGCAATTTCCCAGCAGGTCCTGGTGGCCTCAGCCCCTTTGCCTTCAAAAGCTCTGCCCTACAGTGATACAGACTTATGGGTGTTGAGATGATGCTTGAGATAAAGACCCAGTAGCATCGATAATACAACCAATGCAGCAGTCAGCATTAATTATTCCAAACTACTATAGGGCAAGGCCTGTGTCTCTTAAAACATCTGTCTCTCAATCTTCTGGTCTTTAATAAAATCACCCTCCCAGCCATAGGGTGTAACTGGAATTGCACATACGCATGTGCATGCAAAAACATAAATGCATAAGGAGAGATTCAGGTCCTCATTAAAAAATGGAATAAACAAGAATTCACCAAGGAATTCTGCCAGAGTCTGATTTCCAGATCTGGTTTTGCTGCATTCTTGCCCACAGCCTGCAGAGCTCTGGGTGCCTCCCTATCCTTCTCCAGCTGCACAGTCCTCTTCAAATTCAGACTTCTTGCACCTATAATTACTAGGTGCCCTGTGCCAGGCTCCTTTAATTAACCAACCCAACTCTTCTCCCCTTGGGATCAGACTAAGCTCTTTTTTATTAGTTCCATCATTAGTTCCATCAGTATCTAGGCCTAAGCAGGATACCTTATACCACTTCGTGAGTGGGGCTGTAGGGTGCAAATGACCTCCTAAGCACCTGCCTGCAGAAAAGGCAAAGAAAGCAAGGCTATGAACCAAAAAGAAATGGCATGAGGGGTTGATACAACGCCTTTCAGACTTAAATTACATCAGCAAAAATGACACAGCTCAAAACCCTCAGGAAAACGCCTTGCATGAGGGGGACCTTGGTGTGCTGTGCTGCTACAGTGCTGATGGTGCTTCAATCCAAAGAGCAGAGAGGCAAGAGCAGAATAAAATCCCTTACTTGTCATTGCACCGGAGCCAACCTTGTGATTTTCAGGGCTCCAGGAAAGAGCCAAGCATTCCTGGAGAGCACTGTTTCCCCAAGCCTCACTCTCTCCAGCTGACACTGTCTTACCAACAGCTGGGATAGGGTCTGAATCACAGGTCCATGCAATGCCCTAGAAGAAGAGGATCCCCATTTCACCCTTCGTACTTAAGACTCCATGTTCCTGTCTCCCAGGAGAACTGGTAGATCAGAGTCCAGATACCGCCCCAACAGTTCTTCTTCCTACCCTGCATGGTACCACGGAACCTCTTGCAGGCAGTTTCTTTAGTATTTATTGGTATTCTAGCTTTACCCAAGACGCTTTCATTCTCTGAAGCTGTTTCACCTAATTTCTAGACAAACTGCAGCACACATGCAAAAAAGAAATGGCAAATTGCACACTGGCCTTTTCTGGACCATGAGATATTCCGCATGTATGTGTTCATGCATGTGGTGGAAAGAGAACGGGAGGTGCATAGCAAAAGAGCTGGCTAATGTCCTGGGATTTCTTAGGACAGGCGGTCACTCTAGTTGCACAGCTTGACTTCCCCAGAGAGTTTTCTCAAGGAGAAACCAGCCATCGATCTTGGGACACACAACTTCCAGGACCGTTCCTTATCTCAGAACAGCTTCTGCCACGAATTCCTGAATGCGCTTTAATGTTTAAATTATTAAATGCATTAATGTATTTACATTATTCAAGTCTTATGTGCATTTTTCTAAGATAATTTATGTATAAGAGTTTGAATGTCCATGACTGTTAATGTCTACAACCCTTCCTGTTCATTATTGATTCTGGAAGGGAAAAAAAAAGGCAGTGTTTTAATGCCTTATTTTTAATGTATTAAGAGTCTGAATAAGTGCATTCTCTTTTTTCTTTTGTAATTTCATAATTTAAGTAGTGCATTTATTAAACTGACACAGTATGAATTGTGGTGAAGTCTGGCACAGGTCCATGCTGCCAACGCAGCCCAACCGACCATCACGCTACTCTGCAAATCAAGTACAAGCTCAGCTCCTCTTACGCCAGCTTTTACTTCCTACCTGAAATCAGAAGGGACAGAGACTACAAAAAAGTCTTTTTAAAATACATTTTCTTTGCTATTTACATGGCTTTTCTCTGTCATCTCCATTTTAAGTCAGTGAAAATTTTCTTATGCTATTGATGAACTGTTTCAATGCAAACCTGTTTTTTCAATGGGGTCTGACACATATACTACAGTTAAAAAATTTCTACGGTATCTTTTAAGCCCAGTAGCTCCAAGGCTTTTCAAAAATCTAAACTAAATATAATTTTGTTGTTTCTACACCACAGTTGCGCACATCATAAAACGAAAAATTTGCCCATAGCTTAATGTTCACAGGCAAATTATATACCGGAACCAGGTCACCTCCACTGTTGAACCACAGTCACTTCTAGAAAAGAATGCAACAGCTATTCAGCAGTAGCTGGCCATCTTGCATGCCAGTTTGGGACAAGAATGCTGTAATAGGCAACAGAAACTGCAAAAAAATTCAGCTAACACACAATAGAGCTACCTCCGCTCACTCCACCCCCACATAAATGGTGTTGTATGGACATGTACTTTACATATAAATTATGTGTAAATGCCTTAGATGTTTATAGCCAAAAATACTACTTTCAAAGTCCAGTTTTTACTGCCAGACAAATCCACTGCCAGCTGAGCCTACACAGAGCAACAGTGACACCCGATGGCTTTCAGCTTAACCTTCGGACACGCATTCCCTGCGAGAAGAATCCAGGGGCTCCATTTCGGCAGCCAGTATGGTAGCCCCAACTCAAATCACCTATCAGAACAACTCATCAAGAAGCTGAACTGCAGAGAGATAAAACTTGCTGTACGTAGGCACTGTATGTAATTATGAGCGTGTGCATAAGTTTCACAGTACATTCTGCATAATTACAGCCTTGCCTGGCACAGTTGCCAGTGCGAGCATGAACACACACGCACACACATAATGTATGCACAATATTGTGCATATGGACTTGGGAAAAGACAGAGAACAGTGAAAGTTGCTGGCTGTTGTTTTAAGAGCTGACTCTGCCATTTCTAAGGTTAAGTTTGTGTTTTTTTGCTACTCATTACCATTCTTTAACTGTTACAATTTATATCAGCATATAATGTTAAATAATTACAGGGAGCGGAGCTCACTCTAGCGAGGATATAAATGCACTGTGGGATTCTACAGATTTAAACAAATAACACTCACAGCAGGGGGTGAGCAGATGAATTAGCATTAATATCCTGCCTGGGAGATCCCAGTGCAGTGTTATGGCTTAAATACAGATCTTTTCTGTAACAGTCAATATGACAGCTACTAGCAATACAGCCCGGCACATTCGCTAGTCAATATAGCAGCTGCAGCTAAAAGAATGCCCTTGTAATAATCCATACAGCAGCCAGTTAAAATAAATAACTTCCCTTTAACAGTCTATATCGCAGCCAACTGCATTAAAACCTTTCCTTTTAAGGTCTATACAATAGTCAGCTAAATGGAAAAATTGGCATCCTTCTTGGCAGCTTCAGAGGGAAGTCAAGCATCAAATGGGCTAGAGACGGAATTCTCCTCTCATCTCTTGGGGGACGAGGGGGGTCCCTTCCATATCATGCTGGTGGGGAATCCTGCAATGCTGCTATCACAGCTTGCAGTTTAAGTTTTGTGAGAAGGTGATTTAAGTCTCCAAAGCCATCACTCCACTATCTTTCACAAGCAATTACATTCACTTTAAAAAATAAAGACCAAAACCTATTTCTTTCCTGATCAGAATAATGAATCAGGTAGACCACACCTGTCCAGGAGCAGCCAGCACATATATCCGTATTTCCTCAGAGTAATGGCAATATGCTTTTCCTAGCACTTTTACCATGAGAAAGACGCCCCATCTCAGTCTAAAAGCAGAACCCGAACTTGAACTCTCTGTTTTAAATCAGTAGCTGCTTTTTTACTCTCTAACAAGAAGCAACAGGCTGAGGTAGGCTAGGAGTCTACCTTCCTTGGACTATACCACAGCGCTTCATTTTGCAATAGCAATTGCAAAAGACCATAATATAAATCATGATAGAAATGGCTACAAAGCATCCAAATCTGAAAACTGAACTGGAAGACAATCCATGACCACAATGAATTCTGTCATAAGGCCACTACATACAGTTTTCATATCTAGGGTCAAATTCTGTTCTCATATATATAGATTTTATACTGGTATACCTCCATTCTTCTGTGATGGAGTGGCTGTAGATTTACACTGCAAATTAACTGACCTGCAACACAAACCTGTAGAACTTCCACAAATTAAAACAACGCTTCTTGAGGCAAATTAGAAAGTAGAACACAAAAAACCCATAAAGCACTTAATACTGAGCTTATAGTTTACAAACTGTTGTACAAACAGTAATAAATTTCTAGAAAATGAAATGTGTACATATTTTCATATTTTCCATACTGCTAAGAGATTTTATTGAGATGGAATTCTGCCACTGAAACACTACATTTGCTAGCTTCTTATAAAAGAAAGGAGGTAGATGACAATTTTGTTAGAAATTGG
>NW_008824934.1:3397322-3408518 GCF_000699105.1 Pygoscelis adeliae | reverse complement strand
TTATTCTTTTAGACTCCACAAATGAAAAACATCTGCCTGCTTTCTTTTTAAGAAACCTGTCCCTTTGGGTATATATTAAAAAACATAAACATAAACCAGGGGCCTGCAATCCCACCAGATGTTTGGCACCTGGAACCTTTTCAAGTAATTGATCAAGAAAATAAATATTTTTTCAGGTAACAGGAAAAAATTATCTCAAATCTTTCACATTGTCAATGCTTTAATTTATTGTATCTCAGATTTTAAGGGAAGACTGCAGCTACAAACACATTCCAGCTTATAGCCTCCCAAATTAAAAATAAATACATGCCACCCCTACTCCAGAAGTCATGGTTTGAAGCTTTGACCATATTTTGCAAAATGACAGTTATTAAAAACAACAAACATGCATCACAGTGAGTCATCTGGTTTCCAACTTCTGAGTCAAAAGGAGCTGATTCCACACAAACTGAAACCTGGCTCTCTGACTACTTGCATGTTTAACGATTTGTATCTCTGCACCACAGCTTCAGAACAGGATGTGGAAGAAAAGAATGAGAAGGAGATGGGAGAAAGGGGAGGGGGAAGGGAAAATTTTACTGGTCCCAGTGTCATTGCAAATAAAGACCATGTCAAGATTTAAACCGTAATAATGGAAAGGCTATAAAGGTCCCTGCTATAATGTTTCCTCTGATATTCCCTTTCATAAATGCTCTCTTTATGTTGCATGCTTTGCAATAATACATGTAATGTTTGTGAACTAGACCCACTGGGGAAGCTGTATCATATGAAGCTTCACAGAATACAACATTAGAAGCTAGACAATTCATTTACCAGTTCCTCAACTTTTGTATGCTGCACCTATCTTCTTCAAGAGAATGCAACAAACATGAGGAGACAAGTAATCTAAAGCAACCTCCAAGTATGTTTAGCTGGAAACAGATCTGTATGTACCAACACACGGACATGCAGTACGGAGTTACCTCTTCCTCCAATGCCTTTCTGGGTAAGACTAAAAGCCTCTTCCCAGATCCTACATGTACAAGCAAGAACCCCGAACTTGTTCACAGCTATGCCAATCGGATCAATAGCATCCTGAGCTTCCTCTTGGCAGAGACAGTGAAGAAAGTCAGTGCCAAGAGTATCTGCACAACAGATCCCTGCCAGCACCAGGCTGTGAGCCTCCTGATGGCAGCGTATAAACACATGCGCATGGGGTACTGGTTGCAACACCTCTTTCAATTTGCATGTGCATAGGAAGACCCGTTCACTTCAGGTAACACACCTGCATGGAGCTCAGCTCTGCCTTCCCAGAAGGATGACCATCAGCAGCCTGAGGCACCTGCATGCCTGGCAAGAGAAGTATAGAGAAGAACACCACCTCTGTAAGAATTTAGGGTCAGACTGGAATCCCACGGGGCTTTAGCACTGAATTTCCCGAGTGACCTGATACCACTACTTTGAAGCATACTGGGTGATTGGTAGCTGACCATTAGTGAGAACTAAGTCATCTTTATGGGATTGTGGCAACCTGATGTTGAGAAGGGGGTTGTCAAAAATATAGGGGGGAGGGGGGCGGGCTCGTCTCAGTCTTGACTGTAATTCTCAATCACTGCACAGAAAGTATTTATATCCTGTTGGCAGCATGTGTAACCAATGCGACTCTTCGTGTCAGAGCTGTCAATTACGGGCTTGACTTATGAGGAAAGATTAAATGAGCTAAATATGTAGAGCTTGGCTAAGAGACTAGGATGGGGGTGGGGGAAAGGAGAAATGATGTGATAACTGTCTGCAAACATCTGAAGGGTGCAGATGCTTAAGGAGGAAAGGAATCACTTAGGGTGGCACACAAAACAAACAGGAGAAGCAAGCTGGAAAGAAGACACAGGAAATTCTCACTGTATAGCAGGGAAACTCCATTCCAGCAAGATGTACTCTGCTGTGGAATTGTATCCCGAGGAATACCATCATTCAGGCCATTCAGATGCTTGACAAAACACTAGGAAGTTGACAGCAGAGGGAAATCCTGCTCTGACCAAAAGATAAAACAGGTAACAAAAAAGTGGGGCATATTGTGAATGCGGCTGATGATACGAAGCTCTCTCTTGCTTCTCTCCAGCTGTACAATCCTTCTGCTAAAAAGCTATGCATATTTTCATTGTTACTTTTCCAGAAAGGCAATTGTCAAGTAGCAGTGGCGTGCTATGGGATCACAACTGGGAAGAGGACATGGTCTGTACAATTACAACAAGGAGAAGAGCTATGTAAACATGCATACAAAACCAAAAAAAACCCCAACCAATTAAGATGTTTGGAAGGATTTGCAATGTAAGTGACATACAGAGAAATACAAGAAACATGAAAAGCAGGGAAAGTCTCTTCTCCAGTAAGTTGTTTAGGAACTCCAAATCTAAGAATTATACCAACTCTCAACTTCCTAGTTTGGCAAATCTTGGTTCTGAAGGTGCTGGCATCAGAAGTATCTGAAGGATGTATTCCTGTGCATCAACGTTGGGGAAAGTTCTTTCAAGTTCTTAAATAAGCCATTCTTCCTTTTGTGCCCCAGCTACCTTACTTTTTAACGTGATGAAGATGCAACATATCTTTTGCTCTGAGGCACAACAAAGATGCCATAGACATTGCAAATTTTTTCTTACGGCATGATCTCCCAGGTAAAAGTAGGAAGAAGCCAAGAAGTGAAGGAAGTTATCACATGTAGGCAGTTAGAATCTTGTAAGAATCACTAGCTGTCACTAGACTCTTTTTGACTGCAGTAACAATGACACAGGCAGCATCTGGATACAGGCAAAAGGAGTCCAACTGCTCAGTGGTATTAGAGGTAGGAAAGGAATTAAGAATCTCTAGCAACACTTTCCAGGTTAGGAATTTAATAAATGTGGAGTCAAGAGGCACTCCAAAGAATAAGTCTCGGGCACAAAGTTATTTCAAGAAGCTAAAAAGGCAGACACTCCTGTGAAGTTCTTAAGCTGGTCCCTCCTCTCCGTAAGCAGAAAGAACTGTGGGCAATTGCTGCCCTCTACAAGTTGTTCTGCACATAGCGTATTTTCCACACACATGTAGCTGAAATGATACTATTATCTCACCTTGATCCCATAACCCATCGTTACCAAAGTGCACACTGTGCGGGCACCTCTTTGCTGTGTGCCGTCACCTGTTTGAAATTAATAAGTACCCTTTCCAACAGCTGGGATGCACACAGCAAAGTGCTCCCAATCTTTCTGAGCAGGCAAAGAGCTGGGCTGCCAGCAGATACAGAACAGCCAGCTGATAGCAAAGCAGGCCATGATCTGTAAAAAATTGTTTGGGGGTGTAGCATGTTTAGACTACCAAAACATCACATGAACATAAACAAAAAAATTAAATTCATTTTTCTCAAGGGGAAAATATCAAGTAATGTTAAGTATTTCCTAACTGTATGCCAGTGTTTCTTTCCAATGTCACAAAGCACTGTAGCTTCCATTTTACCTTCAGTGAGAGATCTGGTATCTCTGGAAGTCAAATCATACCTAACGTTAAAAAAGATTCTAACCTAACTCCTAGTACTTTAATTTCCTCGCATGTTTTGTAAAGAACAACTTAGAGTACTACAACTATTTTAAAACCATCTTAAAAGTCTTCTGACCAGTAATGTTGGTTTGTCTGAAAAGCAAGTAGGAATTGCTTTCAGAGCTCTCTTCTGCACAAATGTCCAGAAAAGATTATAAGCTGCTAACTCACCACACCGTTACTAATAGACAATGACTGTACCTATCCTAGTTCTTAATGCTGCCTCACCCACTGGCTCTAAAGGGTCGCTTAACCTGTAAGCTCCTAGGGACAGGCAAAGCCATTATTACATTTTGTACCGTCTGCTAGGGTCGTAACCTGCTTTGGCCTGTAACTACTGCAAGTTTCTAGCTTTCATACATTAACATAAAATGCTACAACAGAAGTTATATCCCAAACTATTATAGTCCACCCTCTTTTATAATTGGGATTTAAAGGAATTCCAGGAAAACTTTCCCATTGACCTCAGATGGGCAATTTAACTTGACGTGACAGTGTTCCTTTAGCTATGCTCAGTAAGTAAATTTGCATCTGTGTGCTTTGCATATATTAATATATTTGTCTGTATCAACAGAGTAGAAGGAATTGACAGATTAAGCGAGTACATTTTGCATGAACAACAAAAGAAGTCAATGAACACACAGAAGTAAGAGGCAAAAAACAGGCAAAAAACCAATAATCTCAAACTTATCAGAAGGTCAAACACAAGACAGGTCTGCTTAGTAAATCATAGAATTCTCCCTGCAGCAAACCAAAGAATATTGTGTAAGGCAGTCACACACCTCTGGCTCCCTGTTCCAGGCCCAATAAAACTGAAATCTGCACAGCAATTGCCCTCCACAGCCTGATGGAATTATTGTCCAGCACTGGGAATCCACAGCAACACATTCAGGACCTCTCCAAACAAACTGAAGCATTATCACACCACTAGGGTTACTGCCTGGACGGGAGGTCACAAAGCTGATAGTCTCTCTCTCTCTCCTGCTGACGGTGGTAAATTATCCTGACTAATGTTTCGCTGGGGGCTATAAGTTAGTTGCCTACTGACTCTGGCTGTCTGGAAATCCCCTCTGGATAGATTTACTTTTAGAGAATCATTCAGTGTAGGCCACCACTCCGAACAAACCCATTGTGGCAGATAGAAAATTTGTACAGTAAACAGGTATAAATCTTGTCTTAAACAATAAAGGGTGGGAAAATGGGAAGCAAAAGTGTGATGGGGAATGTCCCTCCAGTACACTCCAGTCCCTCACATCATTTCTGGAAACAAAAGTCCTTCTGAAAAAAATCACATTTGATATAAATCTAGACTAGATCTTTGAACTTCTGAACTAAAAGAAAGGATAAGGATACTATATAGTATCCCTTGCGTAAGAATGTGTTCTAGAAAACAAAGTATGAGGTTTTCAGTGAAAATATCTTTCTTGTCTTCATTTCAAACAATTTCAGTTAAAGGAGAATCTTCAAAAAATTCCCCTGTATCTCATTTTCTGTAGGGTTTGATAGAGCAGAAAGAGCATCTACTACTTCGTAAGAAGACGACGGCCATGGATTCTCAATGTGCCCAAAGATTTGTTCATAACAAGTAGATTCTGAGTACTCTTAACTAACATTGGCCCCAACAAGCTCTCTCAAATCTTATGACACAGTTCTGTAACCTTTCCTCATTCCCACTCATTGGTTTGTTCGCATGGTTAAAGACAACGGTATTGTTAGTGTTAGGCTCCGTCAACTTCTAATTACACCAGTTAGACCTAAAAGTAGTCAAACTTAAAATCTCGATTGCAAAGCTCCTTCCTAAGAAAACCTAAATGAAATTCTCTTTAACCACAGTCTACTTAAGAGGAAGCTTACAGAACACATAAGGTTTAAAAGGAGGCAACGAAACAGAGAGGACCTAACAATTCTATTGTCTGTGACTGAATGCTAAGCACCCAAATCCAGGCAGCTGAGAAAAGGGGTAAGGAACTATCCAGTTTCAGTTTCAAAAGAGTTATCCATTATAAACACATATCACAAGTTTTACTTGTTTACTTCCAAGGAAACCTAGCAACTGAACACAAAAAACATAGAGGAACTAAATACACCCATAACAAAGCCCCAACATCATGGCTTCAATCTGAGATCTCAACTGATGGTTCAGGAAAGCAAAGATAGATACAAACACTGAATGTGTTCAGCATGGACATACTGACCAAAGTGACTTTGTGCCTGTGGATACGCGATGGATATAGAAAAGTCAAGTCTCTTTTCTGCTCTCCATTTTTTTCATTATTCCTCAATCACCAGAAAAGTAGTCAAAACCAGAAAAAGGATGAACTAAAGAAGTAGCAGTGTACCACAATCACTTTTAAAAAATGTATTACACATGCAAGGCTAAAGGCTTTTCCAAAGACATAAAAGGAGCAGAATGAAGCCCCTGAAATGGAAATTGCCTCCTTTACCAGGCCAACAGACTAGATCTCACATCTATGCCACCAACTTGCTGGATGAACCTGGCTAAAGAGGTAACCTGTATATCTCAATTAGCTTTTCTAGAAAATGGAGATAACACACACGTATTCCCTAAGCATAATAATTAATGTCTGCAGTGTACCCTATGATGTTTGTACAAAAAGGGGTGTTAAAAGTATTCTGGCCATTATCATGACCCTTAAAAATTTAAAAATTAGTTTAACAAAGGGTGAGGAAAAGCCACGAGGGCTCCAGCACATACCAACAAACTCTACACTAATTGCTATAGAGGCAGCAGTAATTCTTGTTACCTTGTACCTTTCGACAGCCTGTAAAAAAAGGAATACGATGTCCATATTTCAGTGCTAACTGCTATCATCTGCAGCAAGAAACAGAAAGAAACAGCACATGCTAAAAATAAAAGAAGTTAAATAATCCTGCAAAAGAAAATACCCTGCTCCTCATACCATGATCCAGGGATTTTGTGAATTAGTTAGAAACTAAGAGTGTTTTACATTTACAACCAGTACCTTTATATTTACAACTAGTCCTTCTTCCAGATACCAAGCACCAGCAAGGGAATGAGTATGTTTTGTGGCAGGAAAAAAAAACCCAAAACAACAAACAAGCAGCACGTGGAAAGGCCTCGCTTATAAGCTCTGCTTCCTTAGCTTATTCCTACAACCCAGGCTCATGTTAGGGGCAATCATATGTATAACCTTCATAGCTGTAATTTAGACTGCACCAGATTCGGCAGAAAGCAAAGGCCAACAACAAATATATTCAAGCTCTTGAAAACATCTCAAAAGCAGGACAGTATGGTTAAAAAGCTACAAGACGCTGCTAGGGAGAGACAAAGCAGGCTAAAAAGAGAAGCAGAAAAGACAACATAATTACACTAAAGAGAGAAATTAGACCAAAGAAACAAAGAATCAAGAAGAAAAGGGGATTTTCTAACACTGTAACCTCACAGAAAAGGGTTTTGTCCTATGTGGTTACATCTTTTGCACATCCCAGGACTTTGAGTGGTTGCAAAAAGACAAACCTATTCCAATTCCACAAGTGTTCAGAGGATTATCAGGGGTGGCTTCACATACAAGCAGAAAGGGATGCAGCAGTGTTCACTGATAAGCTGGACTCAAGGAGAAGCTGATCCCGCACTGACGATGACAAACGTGGCTGTAAACAGCAGCAGAGCGAGATGCTGACACTCTGCTAACACAAGGTTACAGTTCCCACTATGGAGCTACACGGCAAATTTTAATGGGCCAAGACCGACAGCTAGGGAAATGAGTGTCCGCTCTCTGCTGCAAAAATTATAGCTTTTCCCATCCCCCTCCAACTCATTCTCCACTGTCAGTACTCTAACACAATGACCTCTTATTAGGAAGTATTTTTCAGTTGGGACAGTTTATTGTAAGGACACTGGATAACTCAAGGGATTAATGGCATGGACGTGGAGTCCCTTATCTCCAGTTTGGTAGTTTAAAACATCAGAAGTGGGTTGAAGAAAGAGCAATTAGGAGTGCGACATGAGTTTGTAGGGCTCCATTCTGAAGGCCTCAGTAAGGCCATAAACCTTAGCAAGGTGTGCTCTGAAGATCCAAAATGCAGGACACAATATGATGTGTCAGCCTGCATCTGCTACATGATCTTGCAGAACGCTGAAGTCCTCTTGCAAACAACTAGAAATCATGGCTTCTCCTGGATTCCTGTTGAAAGCAGCAGACTGCAGGGGTACAGAGCACACAGAAGACAGTGTCACTGAGCACAGAGCAGAAGGTATTTAGCACCTTGCAGGATACAGTGCCCATTAGAATCACAAATACAATACAAAACCAGCTTGAGCCTATAATGACATCTGCTGATACAATGCAAGATGTTTTAATTCTACTGCTTTCTCATACTCGTGCATAACACCACTGATATGTTCCAAACAGGTCTCAGTCCTATGAAGCACTGTCACCAATTAAGTCAAAAAAGGTGAGGGGGTACAGAGCAGAATTTGGTCATGAGACTCTTGTCTCCCTCTTCTGGATTCTGTAGTTCTTCTTCAACTGCTTAACACCAGATTTGAAGTCAGCACTGATATGCCTAAGCACATGGCTTTCCCATACAGAGCCATTTGTTGGATTCATGCCATAGTTTGTTCTGGTGTTTCCGTAAACATTTTTATGACATGGCGCCATGTGCCTACAAGTCTGCTTTATGGACCGAGATCTACTGCATGCATTAGAAAGCAGCACGCATGATCCTGGCTACAGAGAAGCCACAGTAGTGTGGTGGAAGTTAGGTCATCTGGCTCACAGAACCGAACTGCTCATTTAATAAGGCTTCTACAGATACTCAGCTGGAAGCAATAATGACTCCTAAGCAAACGTGACAGAGACTGTGAAGAGTTTAACATAAAAAAAACAATTAATGAAAAAACAAGGAGAAAACCTCCACCTTTCAAAGGGCTCTAATTAGCTCACATGTAAGACTCTCCATTGCGAGAGTGAAGTTTATGTTGGAGTTCTTAAATTTATAAATATTTTTATATGGTAGGAATATACACCTATACAGAAAGACACACAACTGCTACGTGCTTCCTCTGTAATTCTTCAGTTGCATATACAGTAAGAAATTAATTATATCAAAGATAATATTAGAATCTGCCTTGAGAAAGAGAACGAACTGTCGACCAGCGCAGGCTGTGAAGATCTGCTGCATGCTATGACCTTCCTAAGGAGCGGGGTGGGGAACCAACCCCAAAAACCAAACCACCAAATCCATCACAAAGCACATGGTGTCAATAACAACTTCAGGTAATCTCACGTACAGATGTCTATGCAATTAAGGGATGGCACAGTGTTACTAGGCTAGAGAGATTTTCACTGCAGAGCTTAACAGAATTCACGAATAGCCCTTTCATTAGAAGCACTTTACTGACCCTTCCCAGTTCACAGTCTTTACTCACATCTCCCTCCTTTAAAAATCATCTCCTGGGTTCTCCAGATAAGAGTTACAAGGTAAAAATACTTCGATGTAGCCAGTGCCACATCATTACGGAAAGTACTTGAGTCTTCTCACTGCAAACAGCTTGTATTCACTATGATCACCAAATGAAAGCTGGAGAAGGAACTCTAATAGAGATTTGTATGTTTAGGACAATAACATGGGCTAAGAATTTTGGCAAGGTTTTGACTGAGTTATAGATGACTGAAGAGGAAGGAAAAAAAGAAAAAGAAGGTTGTAAAAAAAATATATATACTGCAGCTCCAGAGAATGGTGGCTCACTTCCCACTCTGCATCACCATAAAAATGAAAACAAAACAGGGTTCTCTTAGTTATCCTCATACACAAAAAAACCCAGAGCTCTTTCCAAAACGGTTCTAGAGTGAAAACATTGGATCACATGCACTGCCAGCTGCCAGACACTTCTAAGCTCACTCTGAAAATAAAGACAGCTTGAATGAGGTCTCTGAGCAGCAGAGGTTTTTTTTGTTAGACAACAGCACTAAGAATCTCAGTTCAAATGATGCTGCACAGGTCTTTCTTCAGACTCTTTACTAAATAAGCACTGATCAAGAGCATACATTGCACACACTTAGGACAGGCAGTCCGTGCTCAAGGACAACTCAGTGGCCTAGGTGACCCATGTCTAACCCCAGAAAGACAGGAGGTTACGGTTACAGGTCAGAATTCAGAGGTCAACAGCAGGGCAACATAAGGCAGTTTACACCTTTTTCAGAAAGCACCAGCTCCTTTGAAAAGCAAAACAATGGATGCAAAATGATGCAGCAAAGAGAACAACTCACGTATATTATATGATCAGCAAGAAATTATATGCTGCTTCTTGATGAACTTACCAGTGGCTCCCGAGATGCTGCATTTTCAGTCGCAGGGCAGGAGCCAGCCTGGAAAGCAAAAAGAAGAGTGAGGTTACATTGCCACCTGATGGACACAATTAGAAATACTTGTCTGTTAAGAGCACTCTTCCTATGAGCAGGATTTAGGCAGACACACTTGTTTCTGCTACCAGTAGCAGTTCTGTCATGGACTGAAGACAAAAAGGTCAGAATCACAAAAAAAAATTAGTTCCGGCAGTCCCCATTTAAAACCATAGAATTCACAGAATCTGCAGAACTTGCTTTAGGGATCCAGCAGTGAAGAGCCAGAGAGACTACTGAGAGATGTCGTGAAAGTAATGTTCACCCTAACTCAAATTCTGAAATACATGGTGCAGTGAACAAACACAGCATGAAACTGGGATTCCCTCTGCTAAACTCTTGATGGCAACACTTGTCACATTGCATGGTATAAGACAGGACATTTTCATCATATAGGAAATGAGGATAATAACTTGCCTGTCTCAAAGGGACCTGATGAGTACTTGACATCCGCAAAGAATTTTGCAATACTAAAGGGAAGAAATGCTGCAGAAGCCCAAAGTACTGCTCTTGAAGTGGATGCAAAGGTACCTCGCTCTGATTCCATGATTCACCATCTCCTCTCTAGAAGGACTAAACTTAATTTGACACCGAGCTTCTCCCATTTCCATGACCCAGTAATGCACCCTTTGTTTTCCACACTATTCTTCTAAAGATTTCAGAACAACTATGATTTAACTAAACCTCACGATATGACAGCAATACCAGTACCATCCTTGTTTCCCACTCATAGTTAAGAGATGTAGCTTTAGCGCAGATGCTGAACACCTTACCTTGCACGTTAGGAAAGGGTAGTACACAGGAGGAAAGTGAAACTATGTGATTAAAGCAGGACAGCAAGCCAAAGACTGGACTAGCCTTAACGTTCAGGAGCTTCCACCCTCCAGCCTCACCTGCAGTTTTGCTCATATTCACTCGCTCATCAAGAACAGGCATAACATTTTAGCATAGTCCCATGTTTTACAGAATTACTCTCTGGGCTTTTCTTCACTGCCAAAAAAAAGCAGTTTGATCTCTGTGTAACTAGCATATATCAGCTCTCCCAAGGTAGAGACACCTAAGTTTTACCATGAAATAGACTTATCTTGGTCAACCATCTACTTTCAAATGGGATTCACATGATGTTAAGATGGTCTAAACCATATTGCCTTCACTGTGGGTTTTTTATCTTAGGAGAGGTGACACATACTGGTTACCTCAATGGTAAAAAAATGCAATTTTATTAAGTTTTGACACTCAGTTAGAGAAAAGGGATCCTATTCAT
>NW_008824934.1:3392023-3397290 GCF_000699105.1 Pygoscelis adeliae | reverse complement strand
AGAAAACTTTCAAGTGATAGCATAAAGGTCCTTAAGTGACTTTTTCTCCTCCGGTTGTATTCATCACTTTTATGCAATATACCACACCTTCAAAGTCCCTCAAGATTTTTTCTTTCCATCTACAAAATATGCAAAAAATATAGATAAAAATAAGTAATTACCACAAGAGGGTGCCAGAAACTCAAATATACTGCAACTTAGCTGCTTCCAGACATAAGCATCATCACCAGGGCCCAGCCAGATCTCACAGCTAGGCAGCGATTCTCTAGAGAGGCCCTGAGTCTCTTCATGTGCAGTCATCATCATTTTTGTTACTCCACTACATATCTGCAAAAATTTCAGCCACTAAGAATTCACTTGATATAACCACTGCAAATATCAGCTTCAACACCATACTGGAAGTCACACTGCCTGGTCTATCTGTAGTGGAGACAATGCTATGGATACCAAGAAAAGGGCTCTTCTCTCTTCAACCTTGTCACTGACTTCCCATTTTTATACGCATAGTATATCTGCTTTCCAATCTTTTACAGCTGGATGAAAGAAAAATAATGAACAGTCTCAAGATCCACCCACCTCCAAAAATACGGAAAACATGAGAATCAACACAAGAATATGGCTTGCATGATTTATTAATAAGTTAACTGAACCTGTTTAGGCTGTGGATAAACTTATTTGGTGCATATGCTCTATTTTATTTCTTCAGTCAAATCCCAGAACTAACACAGGTATCTTACTATGGCTAGTACTCTAAAATATTGGGGCCTGATTCATAGCACACTGAAGTCAAAGAAAAGATTCTCACCAAATTCAGTTAGCACAGGGTCAGAACTGCTTAGAAAAGGCAGGTGAAGAGCAGCACAGATAAAATTCCTGTGGAATACTTCAAAAAAAGCACCTATAGCTATTAACTACTATTTCCATGGAATTGTTCCATCAAGCCACTTGCGTTAAGTGTTCAGCTTTCTAAGAACATAGATATTTTGCTCTTCTGTAGCATGTTTCAAGGAAAATTCAAAGCATTTTAACTACTTAAGCTGACTTTGCAAAGAGAAAAACTACAGATGTGTGGTGCAAACAGTAAAGTCACCAAGGCACAAAGAAAGAAACCACCAGAGAATTCCTACCTTCAGAAAATTCCCAGAGCATCCTAAGTACTAGAGCTTGTATGTTCTGCCCTAGAGGAGCTGCATTAGTATTTATGGACTGTCACTCCACAAAAAATTTGGCCAATCTGGGAAACTGCCCGAAGAAGGATTTGAAATGAAGCCTAGGTTACTGTGAGAAAACATGCGTCATATTGACAGGTAAGAGTCTTGATCCTAAAGACAAATAACCAAAAATTCTGATGTGTGCTTGTACGTAACCTGATGACATATATATGATTAGTTGGATAATTTATGGTACTTCGACTGCATTGTCCAAAGCTACCAACATTTTAAATGAGATCTGCATTTTCCTTCCAGCAAGACTTCCAAGTACAAGGCGTAGTGTAACAGCAAAGGAACGAGCCTTAATAAGGTAGGGGACAGTAACCCTCCAGAACATGTTAGCTCCGAGACAAGTCAAGGAAGATTCCATCCTTTCCACGTGATGGCTGTTCAATAGCCTGTATTTCATGAAAACAATGGACATCACGGTCCAGAGACCACTTATCTTCACCATAAACCATCTTTTAAGGCAGAGAATCCAGAGGCTTAACAGTCAAGAGCTACAGGCAAGTGGGGAGGAAAATTTACGTATATATTGACTAACAGTGCAACTAGGGAATTAAGTCTCTGGAGCAACAAATCAGGCATCTTTCAACCTCTCCGAAATTTGCTTTAACTACCTCCTTAGAAGGTAGTTAAAAAGAAGAAAAAATGCACCTAGATGCTGTAGACTCAATCCAAAGTGGGTATAATGAAGCTTTCGAAAGAAAACAACTAAGATTTGGGCCTTTGTACTCTGCTTGCTTCCCCACTAAACCACATGTGAGAACATCACCAAGTATAAAAGATGTTGGAACACCAATGCATTCTTTTCACCTTATCATCTCTCCTTTCTCAGTCTCTTACATTAAATTTACATGTAGTCTGTTTTTAGCATAGTGAGCCTCCCGGTGTTATGCAACAAACAAAAGAATCCCACCTACAGAACCCACTCTGCCTGTCCTACCTCAATGGCTGCACTACCATTTTGGTACCAAGTCAAATTCAGCCACTGACTTTAACAATTTCAAGCCTTTTATGACTCACACAGACCAGCTACATACTGACTTCCAGGCTACAGGATTCTCGGCTTCTGCACATAATTGCACAGATAATTAGGCATCATTTTGTGTCCCACACTAAGCAGCTTGGAAAAATTTAGACATACTTATCTAAACCAACAACACTACTGCCAATCAATGTTAAAGAATTTCAATTTCTCTCACATTATCGGGATTCACGGTTAAATGGAATACCAGAGGACTGGGTTGCTGGCTGGCTGAGCCAAGAAGACTCACCAAATATACTGCCAAAGTATTCAGCATCAAAGAAATATTGATAGCCAAGAAAAATCAGAAATCGGTTATTCTTTTCACAGGCTATACCATCATCTTGCTCTTTCCTTTCTTTACTGTAAGGAATAGTAACAGAGAGACGGGATCTTTTCTTTGGTTTATTTTTTAGTAAAGACATTGCTAAGGCCCGAGAAACACATTTCTAAACTAAACCAAGTATTTTTAAATCTCTGGTAGAAATGTTTATTGCCTTTAGAATATAATTCTATGTAAATTATTTCATTTGAGCTGCAACACTCCCCCCTCCCCACAATGCTTGAGGCAATATATTAATTCATGAGAATGAGAAAATTAAACTAAGAAAAACAGATAATAAGCCAAAAGATATCTGACACTCCCTTTTCAGCATCTAAACTAACTAGATTTGCAATAGAAAAAACAATAGGACCCAAACATAAACGTGTTAAGCAAGGCAGTGCTACTACTCATAGCCTTATGTTGAATGCTTGGCAATAAATAAACAAACATCATCAGTGGTAGAAAGTAAACTTTTTTTTTAAATTCTCTAAACGTTTAGTGTGCAACGGGGACAACTTTTTCCACGCATTTGATAAGTGTCAAAACTGCAATGGTTGCATAAGAGGAGCGGCATTTACATTCTGGTAGACTAATAAAGATATTTTCATTGTTTTTATTCCAAAATTGTCCCCTTAAGAATTCATCTACTGTGCTAGACATTCTTCGATTGCACCCCCTTTTTCTGGCCAAAGCTGCAAGAGTCTCTCAAATCCCATCCAAGCCAACAGAATTTGAGAGCGCTGAACGCTGCTCAGCTAGAGTTCTGGATGGGGAACGTGCAACCAGGGTACGACACATACTGGATGGTGAAGACAGGGATATCTGTCAGGCATGGATAGCCTTGGACAGACAGAACAACCCTTCTGTCTCCACACAAGCACACAATGTGGGGAAGGAGGAAAGCTAATACACAAGCAGGGCTGCTCCCGGTGTGTGCGTGGAGGGGGTAAATATTAGTGTGGCTACCCTTTAGCTGAGCTTGAGTGCTGCCTCATGTACCTGAAGCAAGGCAGACGACCAGAGCTGCCCTTTAAACAAACTGCCACTAATGAAGTCATGAGAGGCCAGGAGCCAAAAGGGGAGCAACTAATGTGCTATTGCCTGAGAACCCAGCATTTTTGCATACAATGTGACAGAACCCAGCAGGGGAGCAGTCCAGGAGACCATTTTCACCCACAGTGGCTTCAGACCACCTCCCTCCACAGAGGAGCTGACACAAAACAGTCTCTTCGTGGTGAAAAGTTAACTTTGCAGCCTGGGTATTCTGCCTTACCCCAAATTCTTCCTGAAAGCACAAGCATTAACTCCACTATGTTCTTTACAGACAATGCCGGGAAAACTCTCCACGTTACACCTAAGGTAGGAGTTACCATTCCCATTTTTCACTATGCAGACAGTGACAGAGTGACTTTCTTAATGTCCTTAATTTTAAAACCCAGGGGGTGCTCTGGCTACCTTTATGAGGCCCGTTAAAAAGCAACACTTTTCCATTTCCAAACATCAAGCCTTCTTTTGAGGTAAAGCAACACTAAATAAATGTTAAAAAAAAGGGTGCAATGGGAGGATACTATCACCAAACTCAAGAGAACTTTAATGTTTTTCAGGCAACCGCATTTGCCAATTAACCAGATTTCTTTCTCAGAAACCTACAGTCAGCTGCCTTGTAGACTGCTCAAGCGGCTTATGGATCAGGCACAGGTTGTCTCAGGTGTCCTCATTCTGAAAGCATTCACTTGAAGCATGAGGAATGGACTGCACCTCAAACTACTACTGTTGAAAGCACGTGGCCGATACAAAACTGCCCAGCAAGCCTACGGTGAGTTTGGTGACTTGGCCTTTCACAGCCTAGGAGGAGATCTGTGCTGGTTAGTCAGAGTATGAATTTTATGTAATTTATTTCTATTTCAGTTTAGTTCAATAATGTTCCCTACAAACTTGGCCTCCTCAGCCCAAAATAAAAGGATCAACAGAGAGATTCACAGCGATTTAGTCAAATCCGGATAGATGTGAGTGATTGACTGCACATAAAAGCGTGTCGGTGGCAGACTTTGCTCTATTTTCTTCCCTGTTGCTGAAACAGCCAGACCTTTCATCTCCTGCCTGCTGCAGGAGGGCCCTCTGCGGCCACCTAAAGGATTTTACAAAATTCCATTGGTATCACATACTCAGGAGTCTGTCTGAGACACTGGTGAGATGAGAGAGCTGCCAGGAGGTCACTGAACTTGAGGTAGGTAGAGTTTGCAATGAAATACGAGTTACCCTGGATCACAAGCAAGCCAGTGCAAGTGACCGGGAACCTACGCTGTATACAACTACATCATAGTCCCGTTTTTCCCTCTGGCTCCCCTGTTCATTTCAGGTCCCAGTTTAAAAATATCTTAAGCTTTTAGTACGTTTCTTGAGCACGCACTCAAGCCAGCAAACCCACATGTCTCTTTTACCCTCCCCATTCAGTTTTTGCCAGCGCTTATACTACGTCTGTCATTGCTTTGCCCTTTTATGCTGTTGGTTCAAGGATCTTTCTCCCTTGCAGTTGCAAGGCAGAAACAACATTTTGTCTAACGGGTACTCCACCTCATTTCAAAACCCAGCTGACACACAAATTGCCTCCTTTCTCTCCGGCTGTGCCTTTCTTTTTTTCTTTTTTTTTTTTTTACACCCCCCCCCCCCCCAATTCGAGTGCTTTATTGAGTTTCACACAGAG
>NW_008824934.1:3378486-3389591 GCF_000699105.1 Pygoscelis adeliae | reverse complement strand
GTGGCGGGGCTGGGGACCGACCCGTGCCGTGGGACAGACGGAAGGAGAGCGGGTCCGCGGGGGCCGCTTCCTAACGGGGGAAACGAAGGGAGGTGGCAATAGGCGTCTGGAAGTAGTTTCACTGAAATGCGCCGCCTCCCGTGTGGATGTCAAGGTTTGCATCAAGAATATTAACTTCTGGAGGGGAAACTCGTGAGTATGTGCTAAGAAAGAGCTGATGTGCAGAGCTGTGGGGGGACAGGTCCTGGTCTCTAGCCTGAGTTACTAAGAATTGCTCGTCCCTTGTGATGGGTGTAATAAAAGGGCAGTGCTTATGTCACTTTTATTATTTCATTACGTATTTGTTCTGTTCTGCAGCTAGTGGCATTCTGGCTATTGACAAGGCCAGGGAGCCCATCACCTTAGTACTGGCAGAAGATGGCACCATTGTGGATGATGAAGATTACTTTTTGTGTCTGCCATCTAATACCAAGTTTGTGGCACTGGCCAAGAATGAGAAATGGTCCAGCAAAAGCTTAGGTACTCTGTGGATGAGGGAGCATGGAAGGGGAGGGGTGTCTGGAATACACCTAGTGAAATTAGGCGCTCTCAGGGGGGCAGGAATGACCCGTGAAACTGATGACTCTTGTGTCAGACAGTGGAACAGCCTGGCTCTCGGAGTCTGTGGATGAAGTGGACAGTGCTGCAGAGAAGTGGAAGCAGCTGGCCAGGCAACTGAAGGATGACCTGTCCAATATCATCTTGATGTCTGAAGAAGACCTCCAGGTACAGTGGGGAAACCTCTAATTGCTGTCCTTGGCCCTGCCCACCATCCATTTATCTCAGTAGGTGGCAGAGAAGAGAATAAGTAAACAAGATCTCAAGCTTAATTCAGCTGCTCTTGTTTGGCTGTGGTGCTAGAGTCAAATTTCTCCTTGAGGGGAAACACGCACGTCTGAGGAGAATGCTCCTAAACACTGATTGTCCCTCACAACCTGTCTTTCCAATTCTGGCAGTGGGAGGGCAAAAAGTCAAGATTTGGCCAAATGGCAACTGAGGCAGGCTCCTGTGTCTGGTTTTAAGGAGATCAGGAGATCAGCCAAATCAGGCTGCTCCAGAGGGGTTTGAAGAACGGCTGTCAGTTTCCAGAGCCGTCAGTTTCCAGAGCTGATTGATTCGAGTGTCTGACTGCTTAACACCTTGTATGTGGTGAGACATGGTGATAACTGCCTCTTCTTGTCCTTCTGCAACGTGCAGCTTCCCAAGTGCCAGGCTATTGGCTTTCCTTTGTGTATTCCCACACACTCTTAAGTGGCACTTGGATTGCCAGGAGCTGTCAGGATTTCTGTTAAAGGTGCACATGATTCCACACCTTCCTGGATGCCTTTTGGCTTCTGGTAAAGAATGCTGGCGGGTGGAGTGCCACTACAGCCTCTCATAACCAGGCTGACTTGCTATGACAAGAAACCTTGTGAAACATGCTGGGTTTCATGAAGGTGGAGGCTCTGTCATTCAGGAGGCTTGCTGTTTATACTGTAATCAGTGTAATGGAATGAGTTAGTCAGTCCATGTAACAGGAGCACTCTCATGTTTTAAGGTGCTTATTGATGTACCACGTTCAGACCTGGCAGAAGAACTTGCCCAAAGTCAACCCAAAATCCAAGTATTGCAGGACACCCTGCAGCAGGTGCTGGACAGACGAGAAGAAGAACGCCAGTCAAGACAGCTCCTGGAACTCTACCTAGAGGCCTTGAAAAATGAAGACAGTATCTTAAGCAAAGTAGCAGGTAGGGAGCATTAGGATGCTGGAGAAGGAGCTTTTCAGAGATGCCTGAAATAGTTGAGTGGTATAAATAAGGCAGAGTGAGGGACTGGAGTGAGTCACTTGCTTAGCAGCTATTAATGCGGTTGATGTAATAGCTGGTATCGTGTAAGAATTCTCTGACTGCGTGAGGCCAGGAGTCCTCTCACGGCTGCGTCACATTTCTCACAATGCCTCGAAGTAGAATACTGGGAGAAAAGCTTAAATCATGTAGTCATCCTTAACATTATGGATTTTTTAAGTTAGAGGATGCACCTGGCTAGAATGCATGTTTTATTAATCTCAAAACAATCAAAGTAGTCCAGGCCACTTTTCCTGTCCTGTGTTTGTCAGGGGCTATAATGATTCTGCTACTTTTCAGAATCTGAGACTGTACCAAGGAAGGAGATGGATGTGGTTGACACAGGTACCAGCAGTACAGGCACTTCAGCCAAAACGGCGCTCAGTGACCAGATCCTTGCTGCTCTGAAAGAGAAACCTGCTCCAGAGCTCTGCTTGGACAGTCAAGATCTAGAGGTGGGTGAGAATGACATAACCATATTCTGGCAAATCTCTCCCTCTGGAGAGAGAGGTTATAGGGAAAGCTGTCCTTGCTTCTGGAGGCTCTAATGTCAGTATATCTCAGTCCCAAAGTGGTGAGATTTAATCTATTTCTCTTCCTCAGTAACACTAACCCCTGCTTGGAGCTCCTCTGTAATAGCCAATTGACACTATTCCAAGTACTCTAGTCTGTCCTCTGAGAAGCCACAAAATAATTTTGGTTTTGATCTTTGCCAAATCATAGTCAGCCAGTGCTTCAGCTGTCTTACCAGCAAGTTTTTTGTGTATGCAGATGCATCTAGCTATATTTCTTTTATACATCCCAAATGAAAATAAAAACCTCCTTATTTTGGAAGACAGTGTAAATAAACCCATAGCTTGGAAAGGAAAGTCTAGGTAAACTTTAACCATTAGAAAGTATGTTCTTTCCAATGCTATGAACTTGCTCCTCTTGCTTTTCCCTGCTGTAGAAACTAAATAACTGCTTTCTGTTCCTTTGGACATCTGAACATAGCTTCAAGCTCTAAGTGTTGGTACAATATTTTAAATACACTAGCCCATGGGATAGGTGATGAAAGCTGGGAACATCTTCAATACCAAATTGCCAGTATTAAACAGGTGTCTCATTACTGCTGTTCTTAATGTGGGCAGAGGGGTTGGCGGTGAAGGAGCATCAGTAGAAAAGACTGTTAGAAATCTGTCTTGCCACAGCTGGTCTTGAAAGAAGACACACAAGCCTTGGCCTCGGCTCTAAGATGGGACAAGCAGAAAGCTGAAGCTCTGCAGCAAGCCTGTGATCAGGAGCTCTCCAAGCGTCTACAACAAGTGCAGACTTTGCATTCCCTAAGGAGCACATCGAAGGGCAAGAAAACACTACCCTGGGGAGACTGGCTTAGTTCAAAACGCAAAAAATAAGTGCTGCTTGCAATTTTTTTTTGGTGTTTTTTTTTTGTTTGTTGGGGGGGGTGGGGGGGGGTTTTTTGGTTTTTTTTTTTTGCATTAGAATCAGTACAAGCAAGATATATCCTGGGAGCCATAGTTTGCTGGTCATACTGTGGTCTGACTATAGACAACTAAAATCTGGACATTGTCCTGAGGCTTAAACTCCTGTGATGATTCAAATCATGTGTAACCAAAGGGATTTTAACTTTTTGCAGAATACTAGAACAATGGTATTGCTAAACACAGCAAGTAAGGGTTCAGCTTTGAATACCTGGTTGGGAGCCAGAAGCTTCCATCTGATGATGATGGATCTAGCTTCTGAAGCCCCAGGCAGTTTGCTTACTTTGTCCTCCCACCATTTTCAATGTAAAGGATGGAAGACCTCGTGGAAGACACTTTGAGGCACAGTTAATGAACAGAAAGAAGGCACTTGGAGGATTGCTCACTGAACACAGAGTGCTCATTCTTCAGTAGGGTTTATTGTGATTTGACCTAGTTAAGCTCTCATTGTGCAGTTTTTCCAGCTGCTTTCTGGCTTTAAGCTCCAGCCTGGGATCTAGGAACTTGAATTCTCATGCTAATTTCATCAGTTAAAGTAAATTTGAAGTCCTTTAACTTCTGTGCTTTTTCTGTAAGGAACTCCTGCCTCTTGGGTGCAGTGTAAGCACTAACTTGGGGGTGGGGGCAAAGGTGGAAATAATTGCTTTGTAAGGCTGTGGGGCCAAAGACTTGTATTTGGCCTGTCTGTATTACTGTCCTAATCATTAGTATAGTATCATGGTGCTTTTGTATTAACTGGCTTATTTTTAAAATTTGTTAAAAGTCTTTTTCCTAATATCATTAAAACCTTTCTACCTTACTGTTGGACTAGTTTTGATATTCCCACCAGCTGCTATGATTAAAGAATGTGCTGATAAGTACAGTATTACCTTGAGGATAGAGGAAGGAGAAATCAAATACAGAACTCTCACCTGGCACAATCTGTTCTTCTCTTGTGAGAACAGAAGATGTATATGAAAAAAAAAATCTGAAAAGTGAGCTGAAACTTCTGAGAAAGTTTTAGTAGATACAAATGTTTTCTGGTATCATGCAAAACCCTCTGATTTAACATAACCTTAAATGGTACAGGATGCCAACTGATGAGTATTCCTACAGCAGGCATTCAGATGAACCCATTGCATATAGACATTCCAGTTGAATTATGGCACGCTCGAAGTTAGACTGCCAGTGTAACTAACAAATATTCTAAACAGTTAAGCGGCTTTGAGCAGGTAAGCAAAAGTGCTTAGGGTAACTTCAGATGAAGCTACCCATATGGGAATTGACTGGACTTAGGGGGGCAGCTTGCAGTCAACTTTTTGGTCAGTCTGTTTTGCTAGGGCAAGTAATTGCCTCTTAAATGTACACTTCTGGCTTGTAACATTATAGGCCATGGCAGGTAAAAAGGTTTCCTGCTGCTATAAATAGCTACAAGCTTTTTATGTTCAAGTCTTTTTGAAATAGCATATATGGCTGTGCATTAACAGAATTTTTGAAGCATGCTCTATTGCACTCAAAGCTAACTACACTGGCTACCAAGTGAAATAGCATGCTTCAAGTAGACTAGCTGTCAGCAGGCTTTTTCTGTGAGCTTGCGATTACCGCTCCCTCCATTATAAATCACTTTTTCAGTCTTGCTCAAAGCTGCAATGCTTTTGCTTTTTTCAAGCTCAACTTGGCAATGGAAATTCTACTCCTCAAGCTGTACAAAAACCCTTCTTTCGAAGGGTTTTACCTGTGGCTTTTTCACATCTACTTAAAATAGCAGATAGCTATTACTTCAGTCCTGTGTGTATTAGGAATATTTAACTCACCCACTTCCAGGCAAACACTGAGATGGAGTCACAGAGACTATGCTGATCATTCTTGTAGGAAGGCAGTGATGGTCCTTCCAGTCTAGCCTTAAGGAAAAAAACAAATGGAGGGTTTTCATTGCTGCTTTTCCCTCTTTTCTGTTATCAAGGTTAGAGCCCTTTAGTTGCCTGTAAATTATTAAATGCTACAGTTCTTACGTTACAGAATTCAAATTATCAACTAGACCTAGTGTAGTATGATTTAAACTGTTACTTTTTTCTTAATTGTTCTGTTCTAGTAGAACAAAAAAAAAAATCAGATTTTCATAATCTGATGGGAGCTGCAGTTATACTCTATCCTAAAGCTGAGCTGGTAGTTTAATAGTAATATTGACTATTATTTGCAGAAAGAGCAGGTATGTAATACTTAAGTCTCTTTAAAGGTCTATTATAGTCAACATCCTTCAAAAGTCTCCATGAAAAATGAGAAGCAATTAACTACTAAGAGACTTCAATGCTGCATATCATCCTGTAATTCTATTAAAAAATCCTTTCTTTAGTCGTCAAGTTTATGTATTGCTTCTTGGATCTCTTTCAGTAGTGCAATCAAACAAAGATGAAAACTGCTAAAACATCATTTAATGAGATTTTTAAACCTAACAGTACAGTTATCCGTATAAATTGATGCTCTTTTTTAGTGTAGACTTTACTATAGATCTTTAGATCATTATTCTGAAAGGCGGTTCATAGCTAGAATTTCCTGTTGGTGACGATAAAGAGCTACTGCCAGATTTAGTATTTCCACAGCAAATAGTCACAAAGCTTTTCAGTAAACAATCTTTAGCCATTGGCCAGCACCTTCTGTATACCAGTAGTGTATATGCATGTGTGTTTGGAGAGGAAGTAACAGATTTTAGCTGAGGACAACATCAGAGCTAACAAACTTTGAGACATACTATTTCCCTTCCTGACATGTTGGGCTTAATGACCTCAAAAAAAAAAAAAATCAGATAAGCTGTGCAATAAACATCCACTAGGCCTTCCTCTTGAAAGATAGCTACTATGTTATCAAAATGCTTGATGCTTCTAAAGGCCTAGGAGTCCTGTGAAATAAATACCAATTTTCTACTCAAGAAAGGAATAGGATAAAAAATGTAAGCAAATCAAACAGGACTGCGCATGTCTTGATAACCAGACCCCTACAGAAGTTACTCCTTTAGAGACAGAACAGTGGATAAGAGCAAAAGATACTTGATCGTTTTTTGCTTACCTATGTAAGTCAGGAGAAACTGTCCACCTAAAACATGCTCTGTAGTCCAATTTAACCTTAAGTTAGATCTACATTTTGTAGACATGAAGTATGTTTGATTCACTTAAGCTTATTTAAGTCGCATGGACACTTTAACTATGCAAAAATTAGCATTTCCTTGATCTTATTCCTGTAATATTTAAGAAGCTTTAACTTTTGAACGGGGTGACTGACCTGCCTGTGATTCATGAGGATGGATTTTGTATAGGTGTTCAAGAGAGAGGGATACAGTATGGAAGGTCTCAAACATAGCCAGAAGACGTGTGAAAGCTAGGGTGGCTGCCATTACGCTTTTTTCAGGGTAAAAATTTTAGAACGTCAAAGCCTTGAGTTAAAGTCTTCATTGTTAATACATTCAAGTAGACAAACCTACCTTGTAACAGAGGTTCCACCTTGTAACAGATTCCTTCTTCAGCAATAGATTTGCCATGAATGAGTATCCTCAATTAATGATCTTCAACGCTGCATTAATGATTTCTCCCTTAAAGCACCAAAAAAACCCTTTTGCATCTCCTTTGGGATTGGGCTGATGACCAGCGTACATTAAGGTAAATAAAGCCTCACGAACCTCAAGAAAGCAAGTAGTGTATAGTGGCATTAAAAAAAAAAAAGCAATATGAAAACTGAGTAATGTACGCACCGGTATGCCAAGAGGACAGATTTCCTGTTGATTACAGAACGGCTAGTTTATTATCTACCTAGCCTACATCAGCCGGTAGAATTCTTCTTCTAAAAGATATCTCATCCCTGAAAGTGGAACCGTTTGGGATAGGGGAAAGGGAGGGTAAAGTGTCATTGTGTAAAATTTCCTGTATAGAGCCAGAGAGAGGGATTCATGACATTCCTATTTTCTTCTGCACTGTAGCACTTGATTTTATTTGATCACTATTGGATAGTTACAGCCTAAAAAAGGCATG
This sequence comes from Pygoscelis adeliae, assembly GCF_000699105.1. Taxonomy (NCBI): domain Eukaryota; kingdom Metazoa; phylum Chordata; class Aves; order Sphenisciformes; family Spheniscidae; genus Pygoscelis; species Pygoscelis adeliae. The sequence goes on along the minus strand of NW_008824934.1, from coordinate 3,382,250 downwards.
TTTTTTTTCCCTATCCACTACTGCTTAATAGCTCAAATACAGAACAAGAATAAAAGGGAGCACGTGTAAGAAGTCCAGAGCGTTACTCTTTTTCCATTGTGTCAGGTATAGCTGAGTGACTCTAGTCCAGAGAGTGCACTCTTCTTTCAAGAGAAGGGTTTTAAACAAGGGGCTACACCTAGAAGTTCTCAAGGATGATCAAAAATATTCTGTCATCTGGTACCTTCCTTATCTTGGGGTAGTATTTAAGGTATGAGTCTTACTAAAATGAGAACCTGATGATTTTAAACTTGGTTTTGGGGAATTGCCTTAAGCTGTATCCTTCAGGAAGGATACTTGATTAAAGGATTGGCTTCAAGGAAGAGCTTGTCTCATGAATCAAGGGCTGAGCAAGAGAAACAGTGTTCAAGTCTTTCCTCTCTTGCTGCATGCTTTAGACTATCCTTGGCAAGCATATTCTTGCTTGATAAAGTTTGCCCACGCAGTAGCTTAAGCAGCCTTCTCATTTCACTTGGCTATATCTGTCTAGTACCTCACGTCTTTAAATCTGCTGCTTTTGAGTCAACAGCATTTGGCAAGTCTCTATCAGTCCAGCAGAGGGCAATGGTGATACATTTCTGACCACCGCCGCGGAGCCACGTTACTACAGTACAATTTAGAAATATAATGCAACTTGCCGAAAGTGAAGACTGTACACCAGCAGTATCACAGGTGAAAAATGACACAAAACATGTTTTAATTGTCAAGACAACAAGTGAGCAATATGGCTATTAAAAGAAAAATAAAACATTCAAAATACCTAAGCAAAAGTGTCAAAAATGGAAGTGAGGAGGAAGTCAAACAATTACTACAGAAACCAAGTAGCAGCATGGAGGGAGCTGCACATACTGAGGTATTACAGTCAGTGAGAATGTTCTGCTTTAAACTCTTTATTTAAAGGATTTTGTTTTTAATAACAGATACCTTTTCGTGAGCAATTAAGGCTTTTTGGCTGTTTTACTGAATTCTGACAAACCTTTCATTTTTGGAACAAAAAAATCCAACTAATCATGTTCACCTAAAGATTCATTACTGTTGCTAACCTACAAGAGGAATCTCTAATAGGCTAACTTGGGTTCCTCTAGGATAATAAGAGAAAATGACCAGACATTACTTGAAAGGTAAATCATGCCATGTTGGAATCTTCACTTTCAGTCACAGCTGGTGCTTGTTCCCCAGAAGTTCTCCCTCCCTTAGCTGCACTGGACTTCTTCTTCTTCTTCTTCTCCTTTTGCTCCATGTTACTTGATGCGAGCTCTTCACTCTTCTGGGTGATATACTTTAGCTGAGAACAATAAACTAATCAGTCATCTACTGAGGAACTCCATATATTCATGAGAAATTAGAGAGACATGTTTAGGAGAAATTAACAGCGCAAATTCTTATTACAAAAAAGACGACAGACACTCCAAAAAGGCTGACAAGCATCATTGATTCTTGCTGAAAGTCCTCAGTCTAAGCTGGACATTCTCAGATACTCAAATGCCCTGGCAAGACTAGGATTTATACATGTATGTTACATCCACCTCTAGAACGAAGACAGCAACATTAGCAGTTACTCAGAGTTGTAGTTTGCCGAGATACAATCCGAGTACAGAAACATTGCAAGATTCCTCTGCACCCACTTGACATAAACAGCACATGGTAAGTTAGGAACACAAAATTCAGCTCCTGCATTTACTATGCCTTCTCAGGTAAGTTCATGTTGCATATTTCAAATCACAGATGGAAGGAAAAAATCCCCTCACATAAAATTAAAGTTCGTATTGGAAGTATTCTTCATGGAAATATTTACAGGTGTGTCTTAACACATTAGTGAATTTAAGTCCACTGAACGTCATACAGATCAGCACAGGAGAGAATACAACAATGTGAATCATCCCTATATTGATGTTAGGAGACTTAGCACCTCAAGGTGGACTCAAGCTATTCCTGACCTTAGGCTAAAACAAAGGAACACAGACAAAACAAGTTATTTACTTCCAAGATTGACAATGCTGTAATGTGCCTGTTTATTGCACTTTCGTACCTGGAACCTCAGCAGCCCTGTTGCAACCAGAACATTGCTGCTTGAATTGCAATCAGATCTGTGTTCCCACAGTGATGCATAGTGTCATGAAGCAAAATAAGATGAAAATTAAAAAATCACTGGATTGTGCCCATCCATCATCTATAAGCCAGTGAAATTGCTTAAGCAACGGTTGCTTCATCATCTATAGCCTTCATTCAAATGCTCTTAGGAATTAACCAATTGGTTTAAGAGTGTTGTGAGACAGAAAATACAGTGATTCTCACCAAAGAATTGCTCCTTCTAGCCAAAAGCTTCACATCTTCTGTAGTGACTGTGCTTCGTTTTGCATGCCTGCATAAAATTAAAAAACACCCCTTAATGTGTTTGCCAACATTGGTTGTAAGAGGCCATACAGCATCTGATTCAGAAAACTAGCTAAAAGGGCTTAATAGGGACCCAGTAAACCAAACATGCCTGTCTTTTCCAAGTATAATACACAAACACCTACTTTACAAGTTTGTACGTGTACATCTAAATTCCCACACTTCCTGTGTAAAAACAGTAGAACTTAGCAACCAGAACTTCAAGCACCACTGTTCCGTTCCCTCTTACTTGCCAGTAGCTCACTGTGTTAAGTTTTGACTCCTTAAAACATTCTCTTAACCTCCTTGAAGCAACCAGATGAAACACAGGCATGCTAGTAAGCACCTGTCACTCCCAAACCATCCAGTACTGCTATGGATCAACGCATTTGACAGTTTTATACAGTCTCTAATATAAACAATCACTTGTACCACATAAATGAACTTCCAAGATCAGGAGGAACCTACAGGGGAATATCTATTTCCTAACTTCACAGCCACTATTTAATCAGCCAATAGAACTCTCTAACTTGAATTACAAGAAATTATTTTAAAGATTATCTAGTTATTGCAGCTGAACACAAAAAAAGAACACCTTTGTAACAATCAAGTGCTTCAGCACCTACCTTGCAAACATTTCGAGGTCTTTTGCAAAGTTCTCTGGAGAAAACACAAAGACGCCACATATTTTAAAATGCTAACTCTGAGTAGGAAGAGATACATAATACAGTTCTCGCTGTTACAAAGATGTAACTGCAAATTATCCAAGTTAGTTATGAGAAGGGACCATAACTTGTTATTACGTGCCACTCTGTTGCACAGGCAGGCGGCCCACACAATATTTCCACATACATTTAAATGCTTTTTCCAGGTCCGAAAAATAGAATCGCTATTTCTTGTACTTTTAAAAATGTAATGCAAGAAACAACACATCAGTGATACCTAGTTCCAGTGCTATTTTTTTTAAAACATCGTTTCTCCAGCAATTGCTCTTGAACAAATAGATAATACGCAAACTTCTGTACCACACTGCCTGAAGGTGATCTCTGAAATAGCTGCAATGGTTTGTTTGCTGAATTGCATGTCTTTGTCTTCTGCAACATCCTGACACAGGCAGCCGACCGTGTAGTGAACCGCAGCCTTCAGCCTCTGAAAGGATCCAAGGCAGCGACAGGTCAGCTCTCTGCAGACTGATACACTAGCTCTTCCATAAATCATCAAAACTATTGAAAAGGACGCAACACAAGCGACCGTTTACGGACCCAACACGCCCAGCAACACCACGTTTACCATTCAGTGCCCCATACCCCCCCCCCCCCCCGCCCACGCCCCCTCCTGTTCCCGCCCCGCGC
>NW_008824934.1:3363607-3378192 GCF_000699105.1 Pygoscelis adeliae | reverse complement strand
GCTCCGAGGGAGACCCGAACCCTCCCCAGCAACCGTCACCGCCCCGCGACGGGCAGAGGAAACCGCCGCAGCCGCCCCGGCCCCCCCTCCACGCCGTGGTGCTAAACAGGGGTGTTGGAAGATGCTTTTCGAGCGGCGAGGAAAACAACCGTCCCGCGGTCCGGACGGACCGCCAGGACGCGGACCGCAGGAGGCCGCGCACGTTCCCCTGTGAGGCTGCCACCTTGGGCACGGCCCGGTTGTAAGCAGCGATTACAGCAGCCGCCCTGCTCGAACAGCTTGTCAGAGCTACGCGTGGGCCGTGAAAGATCGTCCCGCTGCCGGCAGCTAATGCACGTGTCCGGCGGAGCTACGCGTAATGCAGTAAGGGAGATGTGGAGCAACATCAGCTGGTGTCCCCATCCTTCCCTTATCGCTCCAGTTCAAATGAGATTACGGAACAAGCGCTGCTCGTGGTGAACCCAGTGAGGCACATACTGCTTACCCTGACTTAGTAGTTGTCAGGTTTTAGACGAGATTCCAGATAGATATTTTTCGCAGCGCTAATATCGTTCTAAGCACTAAAATAGATTGGTGGGAGTATCCCGTTTTCCCCTGAAACACAACGCCTGTGCACACAATAAACTGGCAAAACTGTTCCTACCGTCCGCCACGGAAATCTTCAAATACAGTTCTCCTGCTGGAGAGCCTAAACCACAAACAACTACTAAAATGTTCATGACCCTCCAGTTATCACTATTGCCTGCAATTTGTCACACATTTATTTTACAGAATTCCTAAATCTTACAACATAATTTGCAGAAAAGTTGCTTTAAATTGAAGGTAATCTTTTGCTAATCATACAGATATTCAACTAATAACTAAGTAGCTGTCTTAGCAGAAATAAATGGAGCAAAAAATTAATATAAAAATCAGCATACAGCACAAAATTTAACACTTGAGAGGTTTTGACAAAAAAAAAAAGATACAGGCACCCAGGTGAATTTGCAGAAGTCCTGAAGATGATTGGTGGTGGCATTGCAGGAAGAGGATATCAAATACAGCCAACTTTGCATGCTATTGCAGGTATTTTTAATTGCCCCATGGGAAGAGGAGGCAAAGAAGCAGGGAGATTTGGGGAAAAGAGTGCAAGCACACAGCTAAACCAACAGTTTATGCCAGAGCTTAAAACTGGGAACAACAGTTTGAGGGAGAATGGCTTGGTGACAGGAGTATCAGTCTTGACACCCGTGACCCCCATTCAAGTTTCTCCGTGATCCATCCCACCCTTCACCCCTTTCATAGAAAACAAACAGAGCTCACAGTGTGCAAGACTGTGTGCAGGTGTTAATTAATCTTTAAGATTAAGGAATTAATCTTTAAGAACCAAGCTACTGCCTGTTATGAATAAACAACGACAACCAAAAAAAGACCTTTACCTCCCTGGAGTCTTCTGTAGTGTTACTGTGCTGACTGTCTGCCATTCTCCACTTTAGCAATTACTGAAATGCAGTCATCTCTATCTTGATCCCTATGAGTTTATGCACTATAATACAATAAAAATATCATTATAAAATGTATTCTATTAAATACTGCACAATGACATTTTAGCCAGTTTTGGCCAGCAGCAGTGGAAAGAAAACACCTCAATGCATTTATAAGGAAATTTATTTAGCTTTTTATATGAGAGATATATATATATTTTGACATATATATATATGAAATATACCCACAAGTTATTACAAAAGTGTCCAAACACAAGTTCTAGCACAGTACAGTAAAAAGTGGTATTCTAGGAGGAATATCTGAGATCTACAGTATCTTGGCTGCAAGAGGAAATATTTCCATTAGACATTGTAGGCAGAAGAGGACACACTTCCTCCATGGCCTGTCCAATTAGTATGGATAAATTCACCTGGCTTCGACAATAATTCATATGTATGTGCACCAAAGTAATCACGCTGAGCCTAGAAGAAAACACACACACAAAATAGACACATGAATATCAGTCGTAAGAGTACTAGAAGTTGCACCTACTGATACTTGACTATAGGAATTCTAGAAATGAGATCTGACTCCAATATTGTAACATTCAAACTTATTTTCTCATTATTAGCAAAATCACTGCAATGAAACACTTACTAATATCTCGTAATTAAGAGTTCTGTAGAAAGACAAGTATATCATTTCTGCTAGGTACCAATCTAAAAACCAAGCACTTACATACATCCAAAGGTTCAAAGATACTTACTTCTTTATAAAGCATTTTGATTCAAAGATATCATTACCCTGGGTTCACAGATGGAATACTAACACATGCTGGGCATTGTCGTACCAATATCTCTGGTGTTCTTTATCCAGACATCTCATAGTATTTTATTGCCATGAATTTCAGGTTAAACAGAATTATATTAGGCAATCTATGCCTTTATCTTTACAATGTTGGAGTGATTAGGACATATTGCTATCATGGCCTTTAGACCAGTATTTAAATAACAACATGATGATATTTCAGTAGCCAGAAGATCTGCTACACTACTTCAGGCACCTACCTGAATCAGGTTAGCTGGTAATATTTCATGCCTGTATCCATCATAAAAAGAAAGTGCTGTAGTGAAGCAGGGCATAGGGATACCAATCTGTACTCCAGTACTGATTACACGTCGCCAGGAGTCCTGGGAGAGAGGAGAAGAGCCGGGGGGGGGAGAAAGAAACTACTCAGTGCTTGCTCAGAGATATGTGCAGGCATATGAACTATTCTAGTGTAATAGCGTGTGCTATTTCACGTTATATGAAATCTAGTGACCAAGTCTGAGCAAATGCAGCAGTAGATTCCTGATTTTACATAAACAAGGTTGATCCAAAATAATGGCAAGTAAGATAGTTAACAAACAGCACAATAGAGTGCAGACATATACTTCACATGCAATCAAACCACAGCCTCGAGCAAGGATGCTGTTCTTTCACATAAACACAATCAGTCCATCCCAAAAGCATGAACACAGCGGGGAACATACTGAGCAATCACTGAGGCACTTTTGGGACCTCTAACCAAGCACAGTACAAAGCCCGCCCAAGGGCATAAGGGGTCAGCACAATACTTCAAACAGACATGTGGATAATCCTCATTTCAACTGTACATCTGATTTAGTAACCTGCATGGAATATTCAGCTTCAGTTAAAAGAATTATTAATGATAATGTGACTTCTTTGTTGGTCAGATAATCTGGTTTTAGCTCTGCCTGTCAGCTCTGTCCAAATCAGGACACTGTTTGGACAGACCTAGGTCTAATGAATGGCGGGTCTGGAACACTGTTATTTTGGTGCTACTGCAAACGATGGTAATAGAACAGAGCTTTATACTCTGTACAACTGAAATCCAAGTGCAGAGTAGGCACAAGATACAGGGCAGTGATGAGAATGTTCATGCAGGCGAGACATTTTTTCCTCACATTGTCGTTCTTCAGAATTGCTAGATTTCTGCCTAAGGCTCTTCTGTAATTATAAAATGGAAACCTTAAGTTTTTGTAATAGTAGTTTGGCTAGTATCAAAGAGAAGAACCATGACACAACAAGGACTATATGTTCATTTGCTCCTGTATTATCTTTATGTTGACAGTACAAATATACCTTGCAACTTTACATGAGACTTCACTTGATGTATCTGGATGCTGATTTATAAAGTAGTGCTTCAGTGATGCAGGCCCCTTTTTTTTCCTTCATTTAGAACTAACATTCTCCAACTTTCTGATGAAATAGAGGCAAGAGGCATTTGTAGGCACGTATTCAAGGACAGGTTGCTAACCCTGGTGTCTGGCAAAATTCTAATTTGGACCTCAGTATAGCCTACCTCATCACAGTAACTTTCTTGTTCAATTTCAACTAGCTCCACCTACGTAATTTTTTTCCTGTCCTGATCCTGTAAGACTGGTATGTTCTTCTAAAGAAGGGTACCTTGAAGCCATAGATGATGAATTCCTACACCCACACATTATGTGCATACAGATACACATACACAGTCCCAAAGAGCTTGAGGATTGTTTAGAGATCTTTGGGATTAAGGATGCTGTATAAATAGGTTTCAAGGGTGTTCTCTACCTTTTCATTTTTCAGTCTAAATATACTTGTGAAGGTAACTCCTGGGGAAGAAGCTGAAGAAGTCCAGACTGTGAACTACTGTTTTTATGCTCTTCCTTTCTTGGAAACTCACCTGACAGTTTTCAACAGCTGTCTTAAAGAAATCATCCAACAGCAAATTCTGGAGCTCAGGGTTTCGATCAAAAGCATCTTTGATTTTTCCCAGGAACACACTAGGCAGAACACATGTAAACCAGGAATAAAACTTCACAAGTTCCAACAAAGGCCCAGAATCCAAAACTTACAGTGTCAAAATTTGACTCGGCCAGACTCAGATTTCAAACATTGAGAAAGGTGCAAACAAAACAAAGACCGAAGAAAATCTGCAGTAGCTAAGCCACCAGAAAATTGGCTTCATCTGGTAACCTTTAGTGCCGTCTACAGAACCAGCCTCTCAGTATCTTATCAGCAGATTAACTCCATGGATTTTCCAAGAAAATCTCTAGGCTTGTCAGTGTAGCACTGCATAAACCAGTAACTCAGCAACTAAGTTACCTCCTCATCTTAATTACCTTCTGATGATGCAGCCTCCCCTCCACATCAGCGCAATGCCACCGTAATTCAGTGTCCAGCCAAATTCTTTGGCTGCTTGTCTCAGCAGCATGAAGCCTTGAGCATATGAGATAATCTTGGAAGCATACAGGGCCTAAAAAAACAAATTCACATTCCAAGTGAAGTCCCACAAAGTTGAACGAGAAACTTCAGAGTCTGCTTGCTCTATTTAGTCCACATCTCATCAGGGATGAGTACAGTAGCCACATTCCAGCTATTTGAGAACCAAAATATCCTTTCTAATTGTTGGAAAGTTTGGTCTCAACAGAGAGAGATCAAGAGCTGTTATCCCCATTACAAAGATGGGAGTGTTGAGGGGCGAAAAAGTAAGCTCCTGTGCATGAATTACGACCTCTGCACCCAGCTAGTTGTCACTGCCCACCATGGCTTAGACTTGAATTCCTTCAGGACTATGCTTTGGTCAGGAAAGGAATCGCATTACGCTTTGTGGACATCACTGGACAACACACAATGGGACGGCTGGAAGCAGGAACCAATTGTCATGAAATGCAAACACAAGAGCTCCTCACCAGGATTTACAGCATCCAAAACCTGCTTTGATATGCAGCTTTAATACAGCACTCTGGCAAGCACAATGGCTCACCTTGCGTATGTCCTCCAGAAAGGCCTTCTTGTTCCCACCGAATTGAGTCATTTTAGGCCCATCCAGCAGCTTACTGGCCTGTACTCTCTCATCCTTGAGAGAAGACAGGCACCGTGCAAACACAGCTTCACCTTTAAGTATGGTAGGAAAGGGGAGATAATTAGAAAGTTCAGCATCACTGTCAAGGTCTGAGATACTTGTCCTCCAACACACAGTGAGAGCACCACTGAATGATGAGCCACATACATAGTGAAACAGTCTCACATGGGAAGAGAGGTGCACGAATGAATTATTTCAACAGCGTTACTGAGGGACCAAACTGCCAGTCAGCATAACCATCAGGTAAATATTGACTGATACAGCTTTCAAATGATAAGTAAAAAAAAAAAGCCACAAGTCATCCACACGAAAATTTATCCTCAGGAACCTTCACCAGCTCTTAGTTTTAAGAATTTACTTTAAAATCTCTTCCTATCTATAAAAGACAGTGTTGCACTGCAGTTTAGGGACAGGCAAGGCTGAAGACTTCACTAATTATTGTATCATGCTTTAAAGATAAAAAAACTGTTGCATAAATGCCAACTCACATTAACTAGATGTGCTTTGAAATACACACATGCAAAACGAGCAATTAAAATCAAGAATAAATCAGCAGGTTAACTTATAAGAGGAAATCAGTTTTACAAATCTGGTAGGCCTATAACACTAGTATTCAGAAGCCCATAAGAAAGTTTTGTAACATCACTAAGCAGGTTACTAAATGTCATTCACCAGAGCTAAGGAGTTAGCCAAGCAGTATCTTCAGCTCCTAAAGAGAAAGTCTGAATGCCAATCTCTTGATCAGTCAATTCCTAATCATGCTGGTTTAAGTTGTACTTATTTGCAATTGAAGACAGTATTGTTAAATGGCGGGGGGTGGGGGGGTGGGGGAGTTTCCTTTCCAGGGTCTGCAGACCCTTTTCCAGAAGGAAAGCAATCAAGTTTATTAGAGTCTTCATACTGAATTTTTCTTCCACTTTTAAGTGAGTTCTGAATTACAAACAAAAAAAAACCCAAAAAACAACCAAAACAAACCAACAAAAAAAAAAAGATGAATGAGTAATGTTTCCACAAGATTCTGTATCCTCCCTGCAGTAGGATTAAAGGACCGTATCAAAATCAGAACTGGCTCCTCTCCATTTCTGCAAAAACTTCCTTCTACACTGGGGAGGAGAAATGTAGGGCGAAAAATCAGGAGTAGCATGACTCTGCTTTTACAAGCAGAAGTCTGCAAGTCATGCTCATGCAGTAAAACCACACACACAGCAACTGCCCGTGTTTGTACAAGGGCTATGGCACATACTTCCCTATCAACTCATCGTTACCTAACAGCGCTCCCCTGGCATCACAGAGACTAATCAAGGAGTGTCTCCTCCACCCCTGATCTTTGCAAGAACCCCAAACAGGAGAATATTAACAGCATAAGCAAGAAACATTGTTTCAAGCCTAGAACTGAAAGACTATAGCTGTAGTAGAATATTAAAACCATTTACAAAACTTGTTTTGTAAAAAATATGTTACTGGAATGCAGCCATGTTTCTCTGATAGCTCTCACTGCAGTTACTCTCTTTTAGCCTACTGAACATAGTTTGTCTTATCTTCTAATACAACAGGACTTGACCAGCCAAGGCAAAGGAAAAAGAGGTAGAGAAGGCATGAAAATTAAAGCAAATCCAAGAGCAAAGAACCTGTTGAGTCAACTTATTTACTCAGTGAGAAAGTCTACGTTGGACCTGTGGTAAAAGAGCACTCTAAACGTGTTGCAGCTGTATTACAACTCCTGTGTCACAATTCCATTCAGAGGCCAGGTTAGATAAAAGGGGAGGTAGAGACTGTTAGGTATGCATGTGAGCAGGTAAATTCTCACACTTTAGGGATATAATTCAAAGCAATTACAAAATACATTTCCATCATCTTAGTTTGGCTTTGGATCAGCAGCTTTATTAGCCACAAAACAAAAAACAGCAGCAGTCCAGAGTGTATAAAGGAATGCCACAATCAACTGTTGCAGTGGAAAAACAGCAGCCACCATCACAGGGTAGCAGTCTGCTGCTATTCCCAAAAAAATCTGTGCTCCTCAACCCATACAGTCCAGCCCTCATGTTCCTGTTTAGTCACACTAATGCTGGGTTAGCTAAGTTATACTGAAACAGAGAAATAGAAGACTGAGGTAGACATCTGAAAAATAATCTTATGCCTTCAGAGAAGTCTAAATACTTATCAAGCAGTGGTCAAGCAACGAGGTTTTGAGGGTGTCCTGCCTCCTTTTTTTTAAACATTTTTAAGGCTATGATGGGATTTGGAAAAGCAGATAAGGTGGAGGATTACTGAGAGAACATTGCATCAATCTAGCATGACACTTCTAGCACAGTACTTATGTTCACCTGTCACCAAGCCATCACCAGTGCTGCGAAGGCACCATGGACAAAAGCACGATAACAGCACCACTGACATTTGAGAAACAAGGTAAAAACAAGCCCAGCAAAGAGAAACAGTAACAGCTCTCAAGGGCAGAAAGACTGCAGCAGCTACACCCAGAAAAGCCTCTTCTGTAAGCCAAGCCCGAGTGTGGGCTCATTTCTGAGATTACTGTGTTACCATGCTGTGCTGGTTTTGGCTGGGATGGAGTTAATTTTCTTCACAGTAGCTAGTATGGGGCTGTGTTCTGGATTTGTACTGGAAACAGTGTTGGTAACACAGGGATGTTTTTGTTATTGCTGAGCAGTGCTGACACACAGTCAAGGCCTTTTCTGCTCCTCATCCCACCCCACCTGCGAGCAGGCTGGGGGGGCACAAGAAGCTGGAAGGGGACACAGCCGGGACAGCTGACCCCAACTGACCCAAGGGATATCCCACACCATATGGCATCATGCTCAGCACATAAAGCTGGGGGAAGAAGAAGGAAGGGGGGGATGTTTGGAGTGATGGTGTTTGTTATCCCAAGTCACCGTTAGGCGTGATGGAGCCCTGCTTTCCTGGAGATGGCTGAACACCTGCCTGCCCATGGGAAGGAGCGAATGGATTCCTTGTTTTGCTTTGCTTGCATGCTCGGCTTTTGCTTTACCTATTAAACTGTCTTTATCTCAACCCACGAGTTTTGTCCCGTTTACCCTTCCGATTCTCTCCCCCATCCCACCTCGGGGCGGGAGGGGAGTAAGCGAGTGGCTGTGTGGGGCTTAGTTGCCAGCTGGGGTTAAACCACGACACACGCTCCTTATCGTGATGTGGTACATGCAGGTAGGAAAGAAGAGGCCAGATCGAAGAACCAGTTACCTATGAGTGTGACAGGAACTCCATATTCCAGGGCGGAAATGGCTGTCCACTTTCCTGTGCCTTTTTGTCCTGCGCTGTCCTTGATCTTTGGGAGGAGATATTTGCCATCGCTGTCTTTGAATTTGAGAATATTGGCTGTGATTTCAATCAGGAAAGAGTCCAACTCTGTCTTATTCCATTCCTGAAATACCTGGAAAAGGAGAAAAATTGTATATATATATATATACACACACACTGATTTACTGTGTACCTACTGTATATATTGATTTATTGATAGATGTATACATATACATACGTATATGTATACATACAGAAGGGGGTCATGCTATCTCCATTACTGGTTATTGGTACCCTGCCACATCTACCAATGATTTCAGCACTGCTGACAGGCCATTGTGCAGGAGCCCTGCGCTGGAAGGAGCACACCCCAGGCTCGGAGCTGCAGAGCACCCATCTCCAACTGGGAAGGCAGAGGCATAGCCCATCCCGTTGCCTACCATCATAGGCACTGAAGGCTGGAAACACAACTGCTCTTTCAACGCACATTATACTTATCGACCTGCTTCAACAAGGTCTTTGCAAGATTTGCCTGCTCGACTACAATGCTCAATGTTTTACTAGATTTTTTCAGGCAAGGTAATCCATATCTCTACACAAGAATGTGATTCCTGGGGAGAAATCAGCTGTAGAATGGGAGAGTTTAGACAACTTCTATAAACATTCAGATGTATGTGCTTGCTGCTCCCTACCTCATTTGAAGCTCAGGAATATTGTGCACTGCCCCTGGCCGAAGGCATGTCAGAAAAATTAACTTCGTGCACATACAGCAGCTTTACCCAAGCCCAGCTGCCTCCGTCAACGGCAGACAGCCACCATGGCTCAAGAAGTCAAGACACGAAAAACTACAGATCACCTTTGACATCTCATCATGCTCCATGCCCACCGCATCTTTCATCAGGTGATAGGCCTCACAGATCAGCTGCATGTCTCCATATTCAATCCCATTGTGCACCATCTTCACAAAGTGTCCAGCGCCCTCATCTCCTACCTGTCAGGAAACATCAAAAAATGCCATCAGCAACAATGCTGTCACCACTTCCAGTGTTAAATACCTGCCCATGGCTTCCTTCCGCCTAAAGGAAGGAAGGAAGCAAGCCCAGTGCTAACTGAAAACACTGTGGGTCACGGATCCATTTAGCTCCCCCAGCACATGACCCAGCCATAGAACTTTGTCTTTCCATCATATGGGATAAGTTATGAGAGATGGTAGATTTGAATTGAATGCAGTCAGCCAGAAAATCAACCCACTAATGTCACTGGTTTTATTAAGGACAAACATGCATGAGCTTCAGCAATCAAACTACCTAAGCATGGATCTAACCGCAAGTTAAGGTCAGTATCAAATAAATATTTACCCAGTCACAACAAGGTTCCCCAGATCCCACTTTAGCAGCAATGCTTTGAAATATGGTCTTGATGTGGGGCCTGTGGGGAGAAATAATATGCCTCAGCAGATAGGCAGAGGACACAAACACCACAAGAAAAAAATCCATTGGTATGATGCATCCCTCCGTAACCTGCCAAAAGGCAGCTTGGGGTGAGGGCATGTTGGCAGGTTGATAACCCACCACACAGCACCGTCAAATAAAATGTATGTTTTTCCCAGAACTAGACACTGTTTGCAAGAAATGGGAACAGCCCACGTCATGCTTACAGCACTGTGCAGACAAGCTTAATGTACCTAAAGGAGCCCAAATATTATCTTCTCCATTTTAGAAATGGGGAAATAGAGGCAGGTTATGATACAGGCTCAAACTCAGAGAGGATCTGCTCTGGCAGAGCTGAGACAAAATCCCATTCTGTTCAATAGTCACAAGAAAAATCCTGGGTGATCTGGAGGAGGAGAGGGACGGAGGGAAGAAACTCCACAAATGCAAGTCAGGATATAGTTATCTGCATTACTGCAGCAATTAGGAGCTTTTGTCATTGCCAGGCTCCCCAAGTGTAGTAAATTGCTTAGCCAACAGGACAGCAATACAGAATGCCAAGTTTGGAGCAACCTAAAGCGACCACTGGGAGAGGAGCATGGGTGGCACATGGGCTGCAGGTGCTGTGAAAGAGGGGGCGACAAAGTTCAGGTAAGGGTGGCAAATAGAAGCTGTCTTTACTGAGCTGTTTACGGCAAAAAGATGATCAGACAGCAGATTACTGTTATGCTGTTTCTGGCTTTGTGCCGTCAAATTTGAACAGGCTGATATTGGTATGAAATGTTAACGCAAACGGACAAGGACTTAAGAGATTCTAAAGCTCAGGTAAAGCCTGGACACACCTTTTCTTTCTACATTTACAGAGAGAATGAGCAACCTGGGATAAAGTCTAATACGAACACTGATGTACAGTCCTTTACAGTAACATGAGTACAAAACAGCAGGGCAGCATGGCAGAAACTTGCAAAAAAAGTAATGTATTCAATAGTCAGTACAAACATGTACTGAAGCCTCCTTTTATAATGGGTGTCACTGCAGGGATGTTTGCTGCTGCCTGTTTCATGGTTGACACTTTCCAAGTGCACAGGGCCCCAAAAGAAAAATCATAATCAAGAAGTAGTACTTTTTTAAAATTTAAGCAAAATTCCTTTCTCCCTTCAGATTTCTGTAGGTACTACTTTTGCCTGTGAATTCCTGGAAGAAAAACCTACCTTTGTTTTGCCTGCCATGAAAGCTCAGCACTGCCCCGTGACCCCAGCTAGGTTGAGAAATCTTGAGCCTTGAGGAAGTGAGATGGCTACATATCTTGTTTTCTGCCCTCCCACGCCCTCCTCCTTCCCTCCGTCAGCTCTCAACGTGAATAGAAGACGATTGTTGCAGACCATTCTGAGGAAGAATATACCAGCTTATGCTTACCAGGCTTCTTTGGCTCCTCCTGGCATGAGTGAAGGACCATATCTGGCACCCTCCTCTCCACCACTAACACCGCTTCCGACAAATAAGATGCCCTTTTCCTTTAGTTCCTTACAACGTCTCTGGAACAAAGAGCAGAGCAGCATTATTTAATTTCTTTTAATGCCAGAGCCTTACAAACAAAGGTTAGCAATTCAGACCTAAAATTATGTTTTCAATTCTGCTTTGGACATGCTAGAAGACAACCTTAGAGAAAGGTTGTACACACACCAAAGTGAACATTAGGAAACTTCCTGTTGCTTTGACATGGATCCTTGCAAAAGAGACACGCTGAGAAAACAAAGGCCTTATAAGCACCGGATAGAAAAGAGCAGTACTGAGGCTGGAAAAGGCTCAGAATTAAGTGTCAGGTGATACATGCTGTGTGCAAAGATGTGGGGGAGACAGATTAGGCCCAAGATGGAGTTGCCGAGTTCATTGCAGAGTGAAGGTGCAAGCATGGACAACTATAAGGGAAACTAATTCCCTCTGAGTGGGAGAGAAGCACAGGCTGAGATCCATAAGGGAGCTGCAAGCTCCCCAAGTATTAATCCTCATTTAGTACCTGTTTTTTACTCTGGCACGGCCAACTCACTTATCCAAGATCAGGATATCAAAGCAGAAAGACTAATACCGGCACCCCTTCTAAGATTCAGAAGTACCGATTTGAATGCAATATTTTTATGTAAGCATCCCAGATATGCTAGCATAACATCTGTAGTTACAGCCTGCTCACAAGCAGGCTTTTTTTTTTTTTTTAAAAACAGATAATTAGTCTGCTGTTTTCATTACCAAGACAGCCAAACCAGCAGTTCTGTCTTACTGGATTTTCCCGCGGTCATGTAGGATTGAGATATAACAACAAATCTATAAATATCCTTAGATTTTCAAATCTCCCTGAAAACTCTTTAAGACTCTAACAGGAAATTTTCTAAAGGCCTTCAACTCTTTAAAAGACGTCAGTAAAAATATTCTTTGATGATTTGGGCACCTTCTGTAAAAATATACTTATAGAACAGTCCTTAACTACTGTAACAATTGCTTTTTAATAGGCTGCATGATCTAGTTTTGCAGAAATAACTCAGTTTGGCCTTCCCTGAGCAGAGGAGAGATGACATCTTATTGACAGACTATTCTGATGATCAGAGGAGAAAGAATCACTTGTACTTTATTTGTCCACTTCGGGTAGGAAACAGGCTTACCGTGGTATCTCTATACTCAGAATTCCCACCATCAATTATGATGTCTCCAGTCTCCAACAACGGCACCTGCCAAAAATAAATCAGCATTTTGGTTTTCTCCATGCATTCAAAACCTCATTAACGACAAATAATTGAGAACTTCCAGAGGAAACTTCTCCAAAAGACAGTTAGAAGTCACAGGTAGAAATAATGTTTGCCTCACCAATTTATTGATGAAGTCATCCACTGCATTTCCAGCCTTCACCAGCAAGATAATGCGACGGGGCTTCTTTAACTTAGAGACCATCTCTTCCAGGCTGTGAGCACCAATCACTTTGGTTCCCTTGGCCTCATTGGCCAGAAAGTCATCCACTTTGGAAACCGTCCTGTTAAAAGCACAAACCTGGGGGAGCAAGAAAACATGTTAATAAAAGCTGCCAACAGAACAGTTACTTTCGCTCAGACTACAAATTATACAAGCAAGGTTCAACATCACATGCGCTCCCACTTCCACCTTCCCTGAAGACATGGAGCAGGGATGAACCTGCAGCATGTCTTTGCAAGTGCCTTGGGAACCTATGGTTAATGGCCAAGCCCAAAGCAAACTTCAGGGAAAAAATCATACATAACTAACACACCAGGTGGCTAACTTTGTACAGGCATGCACTGATGTTCTTCTCTGGAAACGGGACAAAGGGCAGCCCAGGTTATAAGTAAAAGGAGGAAACAACACCCATTAGACCATCACAAGGGAGGGGGGGAAAAACCCACAAAATGCTCAGCTCCAATCCCAAGTGCTAGTGAGTCAGCCTTTCTGAACAATGTTTTCCTTCGCTTACCACGAAGCCATGGTCGTTCATGTTCAAAATAAGGTTTTGACCCATCACAGCCAGTCCAATCAAAGCAATGTCAGCTCTGGAATGTGCAAGAACAAAAATGCCAGGTAAGTCTCACTAGCAGTGCTCTAGCACTAGCACCCATACCCTCTGTCAGGCTGTTCTGATCTTGCCAACTGCTAGGCCAGCCCACCTCTTTCTAACAAATGCTGCAGCACGTGCTCCGAATTGATTCTGTAAGCTATTACAAGAAATCCTTGTGGCTCCCAGTCAGTCCAGCAGACAGAGTGGAGACCAACACAGAGCATGTTTCAAGTCACCAAGATTTCTTCCCAACTGCCAAGACACAACTGGATGAATAAGAAAAGTAAGCTATCCAAAACATCGCGCTAGGAGGCAGGGAGTAAAGTGAGTGGCTCTAATATGTCACCAATGGATCCAGCTCTAGCACAGCTCCATATTTAACAGATGCTGCAGTAGAACATCATGCCCGAACACTACACCATTTTTTTTGCTTCTGCAATGCAAACTGTCTCAGATTTGGGGTGAGCAAAGAAAAAGAGGGAAACGGGATATTCTGCTAGAGGCTGCCTAATTCGGCTTGCAAGGGGCGTGCATGCAGAGAAACCCATCCTGCCTACTTCTATTCCTCGGGTCGGGAACAGATTTCCTGCTTCACGGTCACGACCCCAAAACTGATTGCTCACGGATTTTGTCCAAAAGTCTCTCAGCCAACCGGCTTATTCTCCTTGTTGGTTCGCCAGCCGCCGCAGAACCTCTAACGGTGAAAAACCAACCCGCCGTCAGGCGGCTCGAGGGCCCCGTCCTCTCCCTCCCGGACACACCGCGGAACCGGCCAAGCAGGAAGGCGGCGACCGCACGGAATCACCCGCTTCCCCCACACCAGCCGGCCGACGAACTAGGTTTCGCAGAAAGTCACTCGGCAGAGGCGAGAAGCTTAGAAGGGCCCCCGCCCCCCCCCCAGCCCCCCGGGGGCACGCTCCCGGCTCTCCCCAAGGCGCCTCCCCCCTCGCCGCTAACGGTC
>NW_008824934.1:3360810-3363015 GCF_000699105.1 Pygoscelis adeliae | reverse complement strand
TGGCGTCGATGCGCCTTTCCCCGAGAACACCGGAACGGGTTCGGCGGTCGGTCCCTGTCCTGTCCTTCGGGCGTGAAGGCTCCGGCGCCGCCTGTCAGGCCCGAGGTGTCCCCGAGGGAAGGCCGGCACCGCGCCAGGCCGCACCGGCCCCCCGGGGGGACCGGCTCATCCTCCAGGCGAAGGTCAGGCTGCTACCAGCTGCCTCCGCACACCCACGGGCTACAGCTACGCTTACTTCAACAGCAGTCCGTACCGCGGGACAGGCCGGGAACCGCCCATTTTGCTGTTTCTCTCCTTTCATTATACAGAATTCATTGCCTTAAATTCAGCTGTTGAAACATCTTCCTAGGCTGCAGTCAACACCTCACATAGCACAGCTATCAGTTTGTCTTTGAGGCGTCCTGGAATTTGGGCAAAAGGAAACTTGGGAAACCTGTAATCTTAATGCTGAGGGATGGGCAATTAGGTTTAAGAGCAGGCAGCTAGTCTCAAACCTTTGCTCTGTAACAGTCAGATGCATCATCAAGATAAACCTACCTTTTAAGCATGTTTACTTCCTATTAAAGGCACATTCTAAACATGAAGACTGGCAGCAAACTGACCCAGCAAGTTTTCGGTCCACCTTATTTTTGAGCATTGAGAGTGGAATGAATCTGAAAGCAGTAAAATGGCTAGCGGCTTCTCTGAAGTGTTAAGTAAGCTGTCAGAAGGGCAACCAGAGAAAGTTAACCTGAAAAGAAGAAGAAGAAAAAAAAAAAAAAAAAAAGGACTCTGCAACAGCAGCAAGAAGCAAGCAAGGCATCCATGATAGCTTTTCAGATAAAGAACGGATCTAGCCAGCAGCCTGGTGAAGCGTTTTGCCATCATGCAGCTGTTTTACAGTTATGAGAGGTGTCTGACAGCAAGTGGTAGCCCATTTTTGTGGGACTTAAAACACTTTGGGAATGCCCTGTCCAGTTTCCTCACCATGACTTTTAAAAGCTGCAAAGAACTTTCCACTTTCAGACCAAGACGAGAACGATTTACAGGGATTCCCTGGCACATCTTTGTTCACAGAGCTGGTGCCTTATATACTTTGCTGTTATGTTTTGGTGGTTTGATTTCACACGCTCCCTGTCATTTTTAACGGTCACCCCCAGATGAGCAAGTTCAGTATTGGCAGCGCTATGACCACCTTATTTTACCTTTCAAGCAAAATAATCTTTTTAAAGCACCCAAAAATGACTTAGAAATGCCGCATAACATATGAAAGGGAAAAGGATGAGGAAGGGTAAGAAGGGCCTCTCATCTTTCTCAAGAACAGCCAAGACAAATTTCTTTTTGCAAAAGCATAAGCTTGTTCAGGACAGGTTTCAATATAAGATACTAGTAATTAAATCATAAGAAAAGGAACACACATTATATCTGCTAATGCACTGGTTGTACCTTTATTGTTTCACCTCGTTCACTAACAATTCAGTGGTGCAAGGTTACCATACACAGTTAAATATCTGCATTGCACACCTAAGGCTATACAGCAAATGGATCAGAATTAGTACAAATACATGAACTATATTTACATTTTGTATACTCAAGCTCCAAATATCAGATATATTTACAAAATAAAATAAGAAAATGAAAACCTGAAATTAATGTACAGTGTTGCTGATACACTCCTTCGCTGGGATGAAATCAGTTTGCAGAGAGATTTGTTCAAGAAGGCCACTTATACAGCATATACCTTGTATACCTTGTGTACAGAGAGATTAAACAGGGAAATGGGGACCGCAATTTTAAAAAAAGTATGTATTTCAGTGCAACAGCATGTCTAGTGTCCAAATTCAAGAACCTTAATCAACTGCACATGAAGTATGAACAAGCAGAGTGGAAAATTAAGAACTGATCCTGGGAAGTGCTGATCATTCAAGACTCCCTCTGCTTCTAGTCCCCGGTTTCAAGGCAAGCAAGAGGTAGTTCAGTACTGCTCTGGATCAGGCCATTAACTTGGCAACATTAAGAATTGAAGACTTATGACCTCCATACCCTCAGTTTTCTGAATACACAGCTGATCCTGTTAATTTAAAAACCGTTCCAAGTAACATTGGACACAACCATCTGGTTAGTGTTGGACTAGTTTTGATTTCAAATACTTAGAACGCATAAATGGCCTTCTGAACAAAAAAAGTCAATCCTGTTCTTGAACAGCTGATGTTTTTAAACAAGGAA
>NW_008824934.1:3357680-3360789 GCF_000699105.1 Pygoscelis adeliae | reverse complement strand
CCTGCTACATACAGTACAGTTCAGACCACATATCGGGGTTATTAACCACAATGGAGAGATGCAATGCGCACACGTTAGAGACCCATTTTAAAGTACATTCAGCAAACCGTTCCAGAGCAGCATTGGTATCCTTCCTTTGAGCAGCAGGTTAACAGCTGCATCTTCCACAAAAACACCCACCACAGCACAAACTAACACAAACTAAGGCTGTGCAAGAGTACCAGAAAGACACATATGCATAGGCAGTATTAGTTGATTGTGTAGTACCAATGGGTGTTATTCCAAAGCTAATCCTTTCTTATCTAATGTGCAATTAATTACAGATGTATAAATATACAATACATTACATAAAATGAAATCCCTGTAAATTAGATAACAAGCAGCAAAAAGTGAAGTCTTTGCTTTGAAATACCTTGTTAATCAGTAATAAGGACTATTAGACACTGACCAAAAAAAAAAAACCGCAACCCTTTCTCAGTGGTCTGGAAATAATATTCCCTTCCCTTCTGCATCCCAGAATATAGGAATCTTCTTCAAAAAGGTACTTAAAGTGCATTTCTAAAATACAGTATAGGAGGTTTAGTTTAGTTTTAAAATATCCAGGAAGCTCCAACACCAATGACATGGTTTTCAATGGACAAAAAGGTAATTTTCTCCTTCCTTTCAGCGAGGAACATAAAAAACCCAAACTACAGTACAGTTTCACACTCGTTCTCTCCAAGAAATGCCTATCAAGTTTACTACCAGGGCTTATGCTCAATGGGCTGGCAGGCCCACAGCATGATGCCTCGTCTGCAGTGGCTGAGTCCCAAGAGCTGTCTGACTCCAGGACTTCACATACACACAGTAGGTAACCAAGAATAGGTTTTTAAATGTCAAGAGAAGGCAGCTCTGTTTTTAAAAAGAAATTTCTAACGTGTTGGGCTAGATCAAAAAAGCTTTGAAGTGAATGGAAATCCACTTTTTTTTTTTTGCTTTGTTACCCTTTTAAAGAAAACTTGAATTGATTTCGGTCCCATTTTAAGTAGGGAAACTGATGTCTCAAACTAGGCTTCAATAATTGGTGAAAAACTGTAACTGTATGTCTTTCTGTCAGACCTGAAAATAGTAATGCCCATTTGAACTCCACACAACAACAATCTATTTTGTCACAGATTATGCAGCTTTAAGAGATACTGATGCTTAAAAACAGAATTTTGCTCTTCTGACGATCTGTTATCCACATAGACATCAAGTCACCAGAAGCTGCTTGGAGTCTTTAGATAGAAGAGTAACATTTATGCAACACAGCTGTAACATTTCCAGCTCTGTATAAAATAAGCATCTGTGTCTTCCTGCTTTTAAAGGAAGATCCCTTCATCATGTTTCTATGCAATGCCTATATTCCTGTAGTTCATTTTCTGGCTTATCCAAAGCAAAGACTTAGCAAACTAGTTTTCTTCTAGTTTAAAAAAAAAAAGAAAGAAAGAGAAAAATTAAAATGTTCTCAGTGTGTCACAACATACCACCACCTAAATCGCTACCCCTCCTCAAACTGGTTCTACCTTCATTATAAACGGCGGTGATGGCAGCAACAACTTAGTGCTTAAAATTAACCTAATTCTTGAGATCAGCTTAACTCCAGCTTGGGGAGCCCTCCTGCAGCACTAGCAGTCTTACTTATCCACACACTGGAAGTGCGTTATCATCCATTGCATAACAAAGGAATATCATCACTGTATTAAGAGTCACACACAATTAAACAAGACAAAACCAGAAGGAAAAAAAAAAAACACAAAACAACAAAACATGCTCCTGGGTCCCCAGGACGCTCCCTCACTCTGGCTTCCAGTTCTGAAATAAATCTGAGGACCATAGGAGATAGCACGAGCACATGATTTAGCTTGAGTAGTATCTCAAAATATATAAAGGTACGTCCTAGAAAGTGTCAGACTCCACCTCCCTGCTCCTTTGCCAACCATGCTTTTAGGAGGTCTCATTATTCATTGCACTTTACTGAAGAATGAAAACCCCATAAAGCTAAAATATTGCTCAACTGATGCCAGTCCCACGTACACTTTTGGCCACAGAATTTCCAATGCATGGCATGACCTGCTGATGAGTGAGCTGAATCAAAAAAAAATTCTTGAGCTGGAGTGTGCCTAGATGTGCCTACTGTAATAGTGGAACAAAACCCTTTTACCTCTCCCTTGAGAGGTCGGAACCTCAGGATGAAATTCCTGTACATTTCCCAGGATCACAGCTAGCCCTATCAGTGCGCAAGGTAAGTCAAGAAAGTACAGCACGGCAGTCTGAAACATAGCAAAAGAAAACAAACACCCCCCCCCAACCTCCCTGAAAACCTAACTAAGAAAGATGAGTTCACTTCTCAGAAAGGAAATTCGTTCTGTTTTCCTTTCTTGGGGCAAGGACCAAAACTTTGGCCACAAGGAGAACTTACATTGTAGGTCAAGAACTAACACCACCCAGCTGATCTCCAAGAAGTCAGTTATTACACCCCACTGACCAGGACCAGAGTCCACTTGATCTGTCCTTCAGGAAGGACTAATTCTGAAGTTAAAACTAACTAGGGGGGTTTAGCTGATGAAAATTGTAGCAGGGAAATTAGGAGACATTCAGCAGTTATTCCAAAAGGAATTGAAAGTGTCCTGCTGTTCCCTGGAGAATACTGCAAGTGCTAGGTCTAGAAAGTATTTTGTAGACAGAAGATGCTTTCCCCATGAGCAGATGGGATATTATTTGAGTATTACAGATAAGGAATGCATGCATAAAGCAGGCCTTTCAGAATGATGCCGTAGGACAGTCTATCCTAACATACCAATGACAACCGTACATCTCTTCCAAGAGAGGTGAAGAACTGTTGCTACAGAACTCAGAAGTCAGGACTAAAAGCAGAAAGAGGAGATACTGCCCTCCTGTGGTGATCTCCTGAAAGCGCTTTAGGGAACAACCACGCTGTTCCATTTCCGCTTAACGCTCTCCATCTGGCAAATACGAGGCTGAGCATCTAAAACTTTAGGGATTATAGCTAATGTTTCAGCGATGTGGTTTGTTTTTCCTCACATCAGCACAAGTTCCGTCTCCTCAGCTCAGTTCAGAGGCAGAGGAG
>NW_008824934.1:3300306-3357643 GCF_000699105.1 Pygoscelis adeliae | reverse complement strand
ACTCTTCACCTGCAACCCCACAGCAAGAGTTTAAAGGCAGATTACTCTAGCCAGCCCCTCTTGGTTTGTTCCCTATCTTTTTCCAGCTCATGCCTTAGCCTGTTGGACCCTGGAAACTCAAAAACTTGCACCAAGTCCAAAATCCAGTCTCCCCAGATAGATTTGTCCAACATCAGCTTTCAACAGTTTAAATTAGCGGCTGGATCCAGAAAGCCTGAGGAGCTACTGAAGTTCCTGGCTGGGTAATGTCTACATAGAAGAATTTACCTTTCCCTGGCATTAGAACTTTGTCCTGAGGGAACCAATGACTACTGCCAAATCACAAATTGAATGAAAAACCTGCAGCAGTCTAGACAGACAACAATGGACAGTGGGACAGACACCAAAAACGTCAGTTGGACTGGGAAAACAATTGTTATAAGAAAAAATAAATAACTTTTTTTTTGTTGTTTTTAGAGTCGTGCATAATCACTCAAATTTTTTGAATTTTTTTTTTCTTTCTCTTTTTGTTTGGCCACATGCTACTAGTACGATTCTTGGTACAAATGAAAAGAAACAAGGTAGGGTTAGAATACCTAGAAAATGTGCTGAAGGAGTTGGGAAGGTAGGGGATGTTAAGCCACAGGATTACATACAGAGAAACCGTCAAGAATCACAAAGAGAAAATGAGAGGTAACACTATCTATCAGAAGGTGAGTTAGGGAGAACAGATGAGAACATTACATGGACTCAGTACTTCAGCTGGCCCGTGCGTCTTCGAGCCAGTTTTGACCTGCGCAAGAAAGAAGTAAAAAA
The DNA here is from genome assembly GCF_000699105.1 of Pygoscelis adeliae. NCBI lineage: Eukaryota > Metazoa > Chordata > Aves > Sphenisciformes > Spheniscidae > Pygoscelis > Pygoscelis adeliae. Next base: position 3,356,848 of record NW_008824934.1, on the reverse strand, counting down.
AGTATTTGTTGAATTCTGGAAGTTTATTTTTCTTCCCTCCCCACAGTTCGTCCACCCTTTTTTTAAAATCCTTTCATATAGTCCTAGTTTACTCCACGTGTTTAGAAAGTAAAATGTATCAAGGGCTATAATGAGAAAGACTTCTCACTCTACTGCTGTGCTCCTTTAAAGGAAGACGGGATCTTTTAAGGACTGCACCGTTAGGAAATTATTTGATGCTGTACAGTAATAGCTTAGTTTTTAATTTATTTTTTTTTACTGAAAAGAAGAGCTACTGTAGCGTAGCAAGATCTCTCCAGCAAGCAGGGGATGTCTGTGACCTGTGCTAAAGGGAAGGCTTCTAGAGAAGTTCAAAAAAGGGAAGGAAATGAGAATTTCTGCTTTAGCTCACAATCAAGAGAATGAAAAGGCAGTCCAGACCCGCCTGCACAGAGGCAATAAGAAGCTTTATAAATTTGTAAAATACCAATACAAGGAAACCATTTTGTGGCCTCCAAATGTAGTATTGCATGAAGCATACCACACATGTTCGAACTGGATACATCTGTCAAGAATGTCACAAGCCAAAGCAACAGCCACTGCATTTCCTGAAATACAGGGTTTGTTTGGTTGGGGTTTTTTGTTGCCCACTCTCCTCCCTCCTTCAGTTCACCCATCTTGTGAAATTCTTCAGAACAAGATTAAATGCTGTGACAAACTATCTGCCTCCTGCAGCATTGTCTGCCCAAGAACTGCCTCTTACCGTATTGTGCCAGCAAGAAGTGGATTGAAGGCATATAACCAGTCATTCATGTCTTTGTCATTGATGGCCTGGAGCAGGACCCCACGATGCTTTGTGCATACGCCAAATGTGTTGGGTGTCTGGAATATTAAGGACAATTTAAAATACTGAAGTCTACAAGCACAGAAGCTGATACACACTTCCTCTCTAAGGAACAGTTTGCTATGTCACATTCCTAAAAACTACAAGACCTAAGGTCTTTCATTTAAGTTTCACTGGTCATTTCCAGGATATTATTAGTCAGTCAAATGGGACATCTACAAAATATAGTTTTAACTCATGAGTGTGGACTTTAAAAGCTGCTGAGATGGACTAGTAAAGTTAATTTGATTCCTTGAAGGATGTTTGTGTGTGTTGGTTTTGGTTTTTTTAAACAAAAAACCAAATCACACAACCCCCAAACACCACACAAATGAAACTACAAAAATCAAACACACAGCATCACGGTACCAACACATGCTCATTAAACGAAATATGATGCGTAACAGCAGTCATTTTCAATCTCTTGTACAACTGTGTCCAAAACATAAGAAGCCCTGAACAAACTGGGAACTTTGTGGGCAGAATCATCAGATGCCAGACATTTCTCCAAGACATAGATGCATTTTCCTCGGAGCAGAGATGACACACAGGATGGTATGGATGCACTACTACCTGTAATGTTCCTGCTCTACAGGTAAACAAACAATAGCTCTCAGACTGACCTTTACCATTGCCTGTTGATCCTCACTGTATTCCACCTGAGCTGTGGATAAGTTTATGATTCCTCTTTCTACAGGATCTTTGTCACTGTTGTAAATAAAAACATAGGGACGGCGAACCACCACAAAGTGCTTGGCCCAGGAGCTGGAGAGTGGCTCCTTGAAGTGGAGGTATCCTTTCTTTGAGACCACAGAGCTGGAAACAAACAAACAAAACCAAACCCACAGATAAACAGGAATACATTTTCCCCTAAATAAGACACCTACTGAGTATCCCTATTAACTGCAAAACACTGTAAAAGACACTTGGTCCTTATACGTTTTGTCTGCAACAGTATTACGAAAAAGTTCTTCTATATCAAGCTGAATTTTGTCTTCAAGAACTATGCAAAAGTCTGACAGAACGAAGGACCCACAAAGATCTCTACTTCAGTAAAATTCAGCCATGGTTTTGATGATAACAGACATTATATTTAAGCCACTGGAAATCCTGTTCATTAAGTAGATGCAGGGAATGACTGCTACAGAGATCAAATGTCAACACGACTCTCATCAATCCTGCCTCCATCATACAGAACTCTGCAGTTCTGCTATCACCTGTTTAATTTACCTTCCTCAAATGGGGCAAAGAAACTACAAATCTCAGAAAGCCCTTGTGACAGCTCTCAGGAAGCCATGTTCACACTACAATAGGAAACATACCCTGGTCTAATTTCCTCAATATCAGGAACGAGGTTTAGGAATTCATTCTTTCCAGCTCTGGCAAGATAGGAAGTTTCTACTGTAGGAATTAGCTGGAACTGTTCCACCTCATGACAGGGACTGGAGGCACGAGAATTTGCTTCTGGTGTCCTTTAAAAAAAAGCGGAGAAAGAAAAGTAAATCACAACAAACCAACTGAATCTGACAATGGAATTTAAAGTGCATCTACAGCCTAGCCTGTCTTACAAGTTTCATCCTCTGGTCCAGATTTTTTGTATGACATTGGGATCCTTTTGTACAATAACAAATAGCATTTCCCTTGAAATCTGTGGAATAAGACTTATAATAACTGCTAGTAAGTTGTTTCCCCACTACTTCTCCCTCGTTTCTCTTGCCAAACACAGTCACAACACAGACATATGTCTTACTACGGTTTGATGTAAAATGCACTACTTTGTCAGCACTCCTCCTCTCAGGGATGTTAAACCTGAGAAGGTACAAATCACATCTTTCACTAAGTAGTTATTCCTAATTTAATAAAAAATATCTTCTATACATACAGCTGAGAAAGATAAACAGGGATTACTGGCCGAACTGGTTTATTCTGGGTTGTTGTTAGTAGGTCTTTTTAACAGACCTCTGAAAAAAAACTTGTGGACTCTACACGCTGAAGATGCACTGGTCACTGGAATGACAAATATCTGACTGTTCTTTCAGCACAAAAAAACCCAACCCCAACACTTCAAAAGAACAAAACAGGCAAAAATAATTGTGCAGAGTGATTAGAGAAGATAAGGCAAGGAGGCTGATACAGAGAAAGTAGGGAAAAGGAAGAAAGGGGGAGGGAAAAAAAAAATCAGGTAACATAGCAAAGACAGATTCGTGAAGCACTGAGAAATAATGTTTTTCTATTAATACCCTATACTTACTTCTGATCAATTGAATTGCATCTTGAATCCACCAGAGAAGGGCAGGTAGATGAAGGTGTGAGGGTAGCACTGCTGAAACTCGACACTGATGGGTCCCGCCCAATTGGAGAAATGTCCGACAACTACAAGGACGAATACAGGCAAAATATTACAGAGGAGGTTTTTTTGTAGCTAGTGTTCAGTCCTGGCTAGAACATGGCACTCAGCACGCGGAAGGCTCAGAAATATATAATAGAAGAAAGGTATTTCTATCAGCCATTTCCCTACTCAGTAGCCAAATTTTTTCACACAACCATCATAAACCCATCTGGGGGTGAAAATACAATGGCACTTCTGTAGACACAGCTTGTCATTAACGTCCTACACTTCTGATTATTCACACCCTGACTTCCTCAACAGAATATTAGACTATCCAGTTTGCAACTTGGTGTCCCCCTGTGCCTACAGTCAGAATTTTTAAAAAAGCCAATTTATCCTTTTATATAGGGAAAGTCTATGCAGGGAAAGATAAGAAGAGCGCTTCCAGTCTGCTAATAAACTAGAAGCTATACTATAGTCCAAGTTCACACCATTTCTAATTCCTGCGATAGTCTTTGGAACCTGACGCTGAACAGCCAAATGCTTCCAACAGACTGAAAATAAAGAAAATTAATATGAAGTGTTTTGTATCTTCATAGTATCAACAGATTCCACAAACTACAAATACATTGCTATTGTGCTACAAATATAGTGTATTGTATTGAATGAAATATTTACCTTACAATCACTGATGCTGTTGTACACCTGGCTAAATTCCCGATTGAAAGTATGAGTAAGAAGCTGCAGACACTAAGATGGGGGGAAAAAAACAAGCCACACAGAAAAGAATTTTACATTTAGATTTTCAGAGAAATTTGAACACAAGAGGCAATTTGCCAAGACACACTTGGCAGCTCATGAAAGAACATACAAATTCTAAACAGCTGTGAAAAATCCCAGAAGAAGAGGGGAATAATCACTTCCCTTGATAAAATTCAAAAGTTTCATTTACAGAACTACTAATGAAGGGGAATGAGGTATAGCCATAGCACAAACCTAGCCATCAGCATTGGCTGGTGAGGATGGATGAACTCACTATAGAGCTTATTAAAATGAAACTCACACAATACTGGATATTCACCATGCTATCTGAGAAGCTCATCATTAATCTTTAATCATCTTTGGCACCTCAATTTAGACCCATGATGCTTTTCTCATGTTATACCTTGGTGGCCAGCTCTTTCTCCCGATCCACCAGGCTCTCTATATCTGCTGAGTCATAGCCACTGCTCTCACTGGGCGTCACAGCACTCTCAAATGTTGTAGTCGAAATTTGTGAGGAAATGCTGGTGGAGGTACTGAGGGTTCCACTGCTCAGACTGGGAGACAGTGAGTCACTCAGGGACTTGGGGATGCTGTCACCAAGCTTTTCACGAAGCAGAAGGAAATGTCGGGTTTTTTCCACCTAGTAAGAAAAGAAATCAGTTATCATCTGCTCCAGGATGTTGCCTATTTTACAGGCACTGAATTCTTATTCATTCTTTTAAGATTCATACCAGTAAACATTTTCCCTGTGGAGAGGAGTTTACAGTGGCACTAGAAATTGAATCAGCCTTCGCTGAATACACTGAGATTCTGAGCTGAAGGTTCTACTCAGCAGCCAGCCACACACTTTCTATCTTCTCTGTCGGAGAATTTATTTAAATCTTGAATTTGAGAACAAACTCCCATTTGGGAACCTGTTCAGCTCAGGTGGTCTCACAATGGGTAGACTAAAGGCAAGTTCAAAGGTACAGTTGTGCTTTTTCTTTCTTTTCCCTTCACTTCCCCTGCCTCTTTACTCACTTCTCCAGTTTCTCCAATTCTCTCCAATTCCCATTGATGCTCTAGAATGAGGCTGTCACCCCTGGGCCTCCAACCTGCCAGGTTCTCTTCTCCTCGCACATATGCCACAGATGTATCCAGGACTTTCCTCCTCCTCCTCTGCATTCCTGAGCAGTAAAAAATGGGCGTCACAGCACTCTCAAATGTTGTAGTCGAAATTTGTGAGGAAATGCTGGTGGAGGTACTGAGGGTTCCACTGCTCAGACTGGGAGACAGTGAGTCACTCAGGGACTTGGGGATGCTGTCACCAAGCTTTTCACGAAGCAGAAGGAAATGTCGGGTTTTTTCCACCTAGTAAGAAAAGAAATCAGTTATCATCTGCTCCAGGATGTTGCCTATTTTACAGGCACTGAATTCTTATTCATTCTTTTAAGATTCATACCAGTAAACATTTTCCCTGTGGAGAGGAGTTTACAGTGGCACTAGAAATTGAATCAGCCTTCGCTGAATACACTGAGATTCTGAGCTGAAGGTTCTACTCAGCAGCCAGCCACACACTTTCTATCTTCTCTGTCGGAGAATTTATTTAAATCTTGAATTTGAGAACAAACTCCCATTTGGGAACCTGTTCAGCTCAGGTGGTCTCACAATGGGTAGACTAAAGGCAAGTTCAAAGGTACAGTTGTGCTTTTTCTTTCACTTCCCCTGCCTCTTTACTCACTTCATGCAGCAGCTCCAGTTTCTCCAATTCCCATTGATGCTCTAGAATGAGGCTGTCACCCCTGGGCCTCCAACCTGCCAGGTTCTCTTCTCCTCGCACATATGCCACAGATGTATCCAGGACTTTCCTCCTCCTCCTCTGCATTCCTGAGCAGTAAAAAACAACATAAGACATGTTAAAAACATAGCCAGAGGGAAGCCACTAAGAAACACTTACCAATTGGCAACCTGCAAAGAACCAATGCTTCTGCTGTTTGGCTGGAAATATACAAGGCAATGACTTCTTTAACAGCAATCACACATCCCAAAGAGATTTGATTTAGTCCAGCTTTCTTCATTCAGATATCTTCTATGGACCATAATATAATGCAAACTCCTGTTCAGTCTAATTCAACACAAGAACTTCAATTGCTAGGTCTTAGAGGAAAAATATACTGATGCTACATGAACTACATTCCTTCCAAGTTATCAAGCTTGCATCAGCTATCAGCAATATCTTCAAAAGACCAAAAGAAAACTCTATTGCTGCAAAACCAAGTCTCAGCTGTGTTAGTTATGAGCCATGTATTATGCCCCCTAAGTCTATGATCCATGTACATGCCCAGTTTCCTGATATACCCATGTCAGAAAATGTAAAGTTTTCAGTGAATCCTTGGTTCACCAATGGTAAACACAGACCCAAGTAAAAATTAAAAGCCTGCATAAGTTTTTTATGGAATAGCCATGTTCCATCGCTTCTGTGAAACACAGGAACTGCTTCCCATCAGGACAGAAGCGTTTACTCCGTTCTGCCTATGAAATTTTCTGCAATATTTCAGTTTACAGCATCTTTATCACTTGAACACCCAGCCACTGCTTACCTGGACTTCCTGTGTCTGCCATTTTGCATAAACTTAGTTCATAGATCCCGGTTACTCGATTGCTATTCACAAGAAAACAGAGGAAAAAAACAAACCCTATTATCTTCAGAAATAAAGTGCGTTAGCTTTAGTTAAGTGGTCCCCAAATTAGAAGTTTAAGTATAGTTGTTCGTTAGAACTACATCTGAATTCTAACCTTGACATAGAATAGCCAGGAGAGACTGCAAAGACCTCTAAAAGTGGCATTTCCCCCATGTTCCTCCCCACCCCCCAGTAGACTCAGAGAGCAGCTGCTGCAGTAAATTCCAGGTCAGGATCAGGGTAATCTATGTGCAAGCTTGAAAAATGGATCTCTCTTCCCAACTGTTCAGTCAGAAGGCTGGAAAAGGGGTCAGTAAAGAGAGAAGCCATCAGAGTTTCACTGAAATAAATGCAAGCAAGAAAGAATGTTCAAAACCAGACTGGAGAACTAGATAGACTTTCAAAGAAGAAATAAAGAAAAACTAAGCTACATTCTCCCCATGCCCTCTAAGAGAAAAAGCAAATGCTGACATAAGATATCGATACCAAAATTGGTAACTGAACTTACGAATCTGGAGATTTGGAATAACCACTGCCAAAGAGATTGCGTAGTGATCGTGGTGGGGAGATCTTGGCATCTCGTGAGTAGAAGACCATACAAACATCCTTTGTTATAACAGCAGGTTGGATGCAGTGGTCAAGCTATGAGAAAAAACAGTAAGAATGAGTGGCTACAGAGAACTATGCCAAGTGATACTGCTTCCCTATTTTAGTGGGACAGCTTTTTGAAATTTGTTCTTGTTTGGGTCTTTGGTGAAGGGTTTTCATGTGTTTCTGTGAAAGAGAACCGTCAACTTTCTTCATGCATCTTGCGGGTTAAACAATTGTACTACACAAAACAACAGTGTCTTGCACGCAAAGCCAAGAGCCAGGCCAGTGTTCGTAACACTACATAGCAACGTTCACTGATTTCAATGGATTTTCAGATACAAAGACAGATAAAATGAGGCACAGGAAGATAAGAGATCACCAGTTTCACTTCACATTGGTTGCAAGGCAGTAATACCTTGACAGCAAGATGTTAACTGTGAGTAAGTTTTTCCACCCTGTTCTCAGAAAATGAATAAAGACTTTCACTGGCTTCAGAATTCAAAAATCACTTAGTCCAGTAAGTATTTATCTCGGGTACACACTGTCTGCTGTCTCAAATAGTTATACTTGAGTCACAAGCAAAAAGGAAGGCACAGGTGTCTTACCTCCAGGTAAGCAGAAAGGGTCATATATATCTTCTCTCCATACGGTGTCACTCGATTGAGGAGAAGGGAGTTATGCAAGGAGCTATCCCAAACTGCTTCAAACCGATAGAAAGTCCTGGAAAAAAATAGAGTAAAAGTTCAATAGTAAAAGTTCCTCTGCATCCCTCTCATCAGTCAGTGTAAAGCATCTCTCTCTTGACATCATCCACTATGACTGCTATTGACCTCAGTGGCTTAGACAACAAATACGTGAAGCAAAGACCTTCTCTTCTTTCCCAAGACTGATTACTTCTACCTCAAATAGTGTGGCATAAGAGACGATTGCCTGTTATGAAAAAGTGTCATTTAAAAGAGAAAAGAGGAAATTCAGAAGAGAACAAAAGCTGTCATAACACTACAGGGAAGTCAGCACTAACGAACAGTGTTTCTAAACAGACAGAATTCCTTTCTGTTGCTTCAGGCCCAGTTCAGCACAGCTGGACCTTCAAAGTGCATGGGAAGATTCTTTTTTATAAGCAACACTCATTCTACACCGTATTTCAGGACTAACATATAGCAACAGAAGAGATCCCTCTAATACTTAGTCATATAAAACCAGCAGCTTCTGACAGCAAATCAGAATGATTGATAGGTAGGGATAAGTCCTATATTCAAGCGATAAAGACTTCTTTCTATGCCCCTACTAGCTTCAAGTAAAAACTTGCAGATCTAACACAAACTTTTCTAAGAAGTTTCTTCAATTTGGTACATGGAAAGACAGGAGCTGAAAGCTCCCACAGTTCTACCCCAGCAATCAGGAAAGTTCATCTGTTCAAGTAAAAAGTGAGAGACGGCTAAATCATCAACTCTAAAGTCACCATTACACACTCTCCTCTCTAGCAGGGGCTTAGGGAAATGAGCTTTCTCCTTTCTCACAGGTAGAGACTGATTTCATGTAGGTTCCTTTGGAAAGAAGTCCTATACTCTTATTCAGTAATACAGCACGCTTTGCAGTTTTCTACACTGGTAACAGAAAAAGAAGGTATTAATTCTTCATCACCTCCATATAATTTCCCTCCCAAATCCCCTTGCTGCTGAGGTTTTCCACCCCATTTTGAGTCCAAATGATGTGGTACTGAAAGCAAGAAAGTCCTTCACGTATATTATTTTTTTAAAACAAGTTATATCTCTAAAGAGCTTCTGTACTGATGCCCAAGGCCAACTCAGAAAAATAGAAAATTAAACCAAAGACAAATGACAAAAAGCAGGGTGGGGGTGGAAGGAAGAAATAACAAAAACCAAAACAAAACAAAAGGAAGCATGAAACAGCCTAAGAGCAGACGTATCAGAAACAAAGAGTTCTGATCTCAAATAGAGTTCCCAAGAATCCCCTTTTCCTGATAGCAATTACACAATTCTGAGCCAATACGTTGAGACACCATGAACTGTGCAGTCAAGTAATATAATTTGAGAACATTGCTAAATACTGTTTGCATTTGAAGTAGCATACTTAAGAAATTACTTCTAAATGTCTCGCTTCTATTAAAATGCTACAGGGAAACATATTTTAAAGGCTAAGTAATTGGTAACTTTAAAAGCACTGTAATGTAATAATCCTTACTTGAGTTAGATTAGGCAAACAACACAGGCTGTTCTCTAACCCTTTACAAATCCGTGTTGAGTCCCTATGTTTTAATCTTTCATCATGTCTCAGTTATGAGAGCAATTTTTTAAACTTTTAGCAAGCTCCAGATCTACTACCTGGGTGGAAGAAAAAGTAGTAAAACCTGGTTCTCCACAGATGGGAAAGCCAGCGTACCTAACCCCTGAATCAGCTCTGCACCATTTGCCAAACACAACTTCTCATCACGAAGAGAGAACACAGGTGTAAACGTTCATCGGTGCAGAACTAAATGCCCCTCTTTAGCAAAATGATGATTTTTGGATGAACACCAAGTTGACAGTTGACAAGCTTCAGGACAGTTACTCTACCGGATTTTGTCTAGCCAGGAAGTTAAATATACACAGTCTTGCTTGTCCAAACCAGAACTTGCTACAATAGTTATAGAGGGGGACAAAAAACAGAAGTGAGCAAACTTCTTTCAGCATAGCCAACAGCGCAAGGAGGAAAGTGGAGCACAGAAGAAGCAAAGCATGGAAAGCAAAGATTAAAGGCACCAATGTATAGTTAGAACTGATTTTTAAGTGAATTTTAGCATTATTGAAAGGTGGTGAATTGAGAGCATTGAAGACTCAAGTCTTCTCTTTTTCAAAGAGGCAGAACACAGAAAGGAGAGTACAAATTGTCCCAGATTGTGCAGCCACCGTGCTTGGCTGTGATCCAATCTGGAAGGTGAAAGAGGAATCCAGTCTGAGCAGCTACTACATGTCTCGCTTCTCTGCCAACTGGTGAACTAAGAAGTAGCAACCACATGGTTAAATTTCAGATGCAAATCCAACCTAAGAACACAGGTTGAATGCCAGTCACATGGCAGCCACTGCTTTTTGTTCAGTGCAATTCTGAGCTGGAATTTCAAGTAACCTAATCATTCAGTCCTAGACTTTGTACTTCAAACATGGCAAGCATTACAGAGTCAGAGACAGTAAGAAATTCCAAATTTAGTTCTTTGATACAGAACAAAGGAAGAAAATAGCAAGGACTACAAACAGGGACTATATTCTGATGGCACATTTTGAGAATCAGAAAGACTGAATGAAGGAAGCTCTCTCTTACATGTGAAGGAAAGTTTACCTTCACAAGTCTCCCACTGAGTTGTACCTGAATAAACCCCTGACACAAAGGAGGAGGAGGAGGTATACTACTTCTGGAAGAGCTAGGAGGCGTGCTAACAGAATTCAGTAAAAGCTAAAAGGGAAGTGGCAGCAATACAAATGGGACATAAAGCATTCTATTTTCAAGAATCTTTATGTACAAAGGAAGCAAACAGAAAATACCTAGGCATATCCTTATCAAGAAAGAGCCTGTAAAAACATAGAAAGAGCTTCAGTTAGTGCAGCCAAAAGCAGAACAGAAAAGCAACAGCTTAGAGGAACAGAACAAGTGGGCTTAAAAAAAACAAAAAAAAACAACAAAAAAAGCCACCCAACACAACAAACCACAACCAGAAAACAAGTTTGCAGACAACAAGCAAACATAAGACATATCCCTTAGTAGGGCTTCAATCCCACTCCATCCCTCTGCCATGCACTCATCGTGCAACTTAAGCCTTGGCATTTTGGTAAGAGATGGTCAACAGCTTCACTTCACTCACACTCGTCCTTCATCCAAGCAGCCCACCTAATAGAAAACTACAAAGCTATATAGGAATTTCTTGAGATTGCTAGAGAACAGAGTATAGGGCTTTCCAACTGCAAAACCAGTAGTATCAGACTGGAAACTAGCAACAGTCCCCTTATGTTCCAGTTACACTGATGCAATTTAGCGTAATTCAAACACACTAAAAGTAAAATACCCACTTCTCAGTGGGAGGCAAAGAATAACTGCTAAAAAAACCCATCACTGTGTGCATTTACAGGCACTGGGTGGCAGGAAGACATTCAGCTGGTAGGAGCAGTGTCCTGAATCCACCTTTAACATCGCAGTGGTATTTCAAAGTCCAAGCCTCTAACGGAGAAGGAAGAAGCCATTTCAGCGCCTAGAAGGATACCACCTTCAGCATTCAGAAGCTGCAGTGGAGATGGGCTCCAAAACAATCCCCTCCCCTCCAGAAACACTTATTCAGAGTTAAATTTCAGAGATATTCCTGCTTTGCACCAGCTAAACAGAGCCACGGAGTGGTCAAATGACTTGGCTGATGTCAGAGTAGGGAGAGGCTGTGCCTGCAACGCAGCATTCTGCTTCACTGCCCCTTGTTGCAGACACCGAAGCAAAACAATGTGGAGTCTGACTGATCTTTACAGCAATGCACCCTAATGAGGAGACACACGCAGCCAGAAACTTCTCAGACAGGGGCCCTGCTGTTGTCCAAATGACTGCAGTTACATGGAACAGACACCCCCTTATTAGAACTGGAGTCAATTTGTGATACATCTGTATAAATCCACAAATTAGGAAGTTTAATTTACAAAGCATGGCTCTTGCTTAAATTGTCACACGCTTGTTCCAGGAATAATATAGGTATGTACACATCCATAAATATATCGCCCAAGTTTGCCCTTGAACTTCAATGCTGTATTCTAGCAACAAACCTTGATGTCAGTTTAAAAGTTCCTGGTTAAATTCTGAGACTCCCTCAAGCTGTTTCTTTCCATCCTCCCTTTATGGTGCTTACAAATGGAAAGTAATTCCAATGCATTGTCAAGAAATCCTCCGTGTAGACCAATGGACTTCAGCTTTAGCAAGAATTTATGGTAAACCTCATTCTCTAACTGTGTGCCCTGTGCCCATGGAATTCTGCATTTAATAATTATGAACATTCCCAGCTTTCCAAACATGCTGCCAATATCTCAGAGGTCAAAGGAATTTTAGATTTCTGCTAGAGTGCTCACTTTATTCACTTACCTACTGGAGCTGTGAGAGGACTTCAGGTATTTTGCAGAGATAATATTCAAAGACAGAATAGCATCCACAGCAGCTTCATCTACCTCTGCTTTATTTCTTATACGTCCTGAAAAGGGTAGGAGGGGGAATCAATTAAAACTAAACCTGAAACACAGAAGGAATTTGTTTTCCCAAATATAATTTCAGACTATGTGATTAACAAGCAGCTGTAAGTGGAAGCTGCAAAACTTAAGACTCCCTCAAGCTGTTTCTTTCCATCCTCCCTTTATGGTGCTTACAAATGGAAAGTAATTCCAATGCATTGTCAAGAAACCCTCCGTGTAGACCAATGGACTTCAGCTTTAGCAAGAATTTATGGTAAACCTCATTCTCTGTGTGCCCTGTGCCCATGGAATTCTGCATTTAATAATTATCAACATTCCCAGCTTTCCAAACATGCTGCCAATATCTCAGAGGTCAAAGGAATTTTAGATTTCTGCTAGAGTGCTCACTTTATTCACTTACCTACTGGAGCTGTGAGAGGACTTCAGGTATTTTGCAGAGATAATATTCAAAGACAGAATAGCATCCACAGCAGCTTCATCTACCTCTGCTTTATTTCTTATACGTCCTGAAAAGGGTAGGAGGGGGAATCAATTAAAACTAAACCTGAAACACAGAAGGAATTTGTTTTCCCAAATATCATTTCAGACTATGTGATTAACAAGCAGCTGTAAGTGGAAGCTGCAAAACTTAAGTTTTTCCTCTGGATCTTTTTCAAAATCCTCCTCTTACAGCCAATACTCATAAAGATGACAGAATCTGATACAAAGAGAAATTACCATTAGTACTTTTTCTTCCTTACAGAGCAACACACAAAACAATATACTCACCAACAACCAGCTCTCGCACATCTTTCCAGTGCAACTCACTGCCCTTCTCATGGATAATGGTGACTGTGATTCTACGCTGGATTCCCTGGTAGAGTTCAAAAACAGAACACTGATGAAGTATTCACATACACACACACTAACATCATCTATTCTGCACTTATACTGCAAAAATGAAGCAAATAAGATCATTTAAATTAGTCTGTAACTGTGACCAAACACCTATGTGTTTCAGGGCCCTAAAATTAAAGTAAGAGGAACACTATATTCTCATATATAACAGAAATTACACTTCTCCCTCCTCACTCCACAAAGGCAGAGGTTTTTAACCTAAAATAGTCCTGAAATTGTTGCTATGCTCTCAGAGAAGATAGGTACGATCCCTGGGATATATCAGAGTGGACCACAAAAACAAGCAAATACTTGGGTAATGTATGCTTATATATTTATATGTTATATTAAAGTGTTATGTACCAAAAGAAGAAGTGTATCTAGCAAAAGAAGTTATTAGAAAATAGCAACTACTCATGCAGATATTCTCCTCCTTTGTCACATGTATCTGTTACAAGTCAAAATATAATAAAGCTCTGTAATAGCTGGGAAGAAGGTAAAATTGTAGAACAGAAATAAACACCACATCTGAAAAAGAAAAATTCCCCAGGTGTTGGCTTCAACAGATTCCACTCTTCCAAATGAAGAAGATAACTATGCAGGGAGAAGGTGCTTTGTGTAACTGTTTCAAAAGAAATTGAAAGATGTTTGCCTATATTGTGGATTTGGCAATGGAGTTACGGAGGCTAGAATTACTCTGGTTTGAACTGGAAGTAACTGATGAAGCCACTAGTAAATCCAAAACTGAGTAACTTTTTTTTTTTTTTAAGGAAATTATTGGAGTATGACCATTATTCCTAAGCTATAAGAACTGTTCCTATCATTTTAAGAAAGAGAGGAAATGCAAGTCACAGGTAAACTATGAAAAGGAACTGAGAATTTGAGAGTAGAAAAAACATAACATAAACCTATAAACAATATTTAACTAGGATTATCTTTAGAATCTAGCTAAAGACAAATTATTATTAAGGATAATTACATTAGCGTTTGTGATTAACTATAGGCATTTAAAATGCACTGAGACATGGTCATTGCGTAGGTCTGTCTTATAGCCACATGCAGTGAGAAAGAACCAATGAAAGTTGAGTCCACATGATCCTTCCGTGTCCTTGGTAGAGATGTTAGAGCACTGAAGGCACAAATCTGGTCCCAAAGGTTCCTGCTTTTTAAAAGGCTTTCATCTTTCATGAGTGGGATGCACACTGATAAGCAAAGGAAACAGCAATATACTAGGGGCCAAACATACTCTCCTCATAGCCTAAAGCTAACAGGCTAAGTACAGACTGAAAGATGACTGACCCTACAACTATCATTAGACAGCTGTGTGGGAAAGGAGAAAACATGAAAGATGTAAAATCCAGTCATTAGCATTCTAACCCCCCTCAGAGACGAAACTTGCGGTTCTACAGCCTTCCTCAGTACCTGGTGAAGCAGGAACGTCCCCTGACAGGGCAGGCCTCCAGTGTGATCCACAATAGCAGGAATATACCTGTGTGAGACAGTGAAATCAACAGGCAGGAAAGATACACTAGCACAGCAACTTTACTCTGTATTCTGCTGCCAACAGTTACCTCTCCATATAGTATCTGAAGAAATAAGAGTGTTTCTACTGACTCTCAGACTGGACTCTATTGGACCACAGAAATACGGAAGTATCATATACTGTACTTCCAGTACTTCTGGAAAACTCCGTGGAACTCGCTTCTCAACATAATCCCTGCAGACCTGTCAGGGGAAAACCTTCTCTGCAGCAAAGGTGAACATAAAATAGGGCCTGCTAGATGATTTCCGGAGCATAAAGTCTCTAGTGACCCAAAAAATCTAAACTCATGGCCTACACAGGATAAGTTTTCCCAGCACCTGTTCAGCTGGTGTGCATGGGTTTTCAAAGTGGAAGGATTACTGCAAGCGTGAAAGAATGTCATTCTGTCTCTTCAGTCCTTTCCAATGGGGACAACGAATGCCAGCAGAATTTACACCCAATCACTACAAACCAGCCAGACACCAGGCTGACATAAGCCAAGCCACCACCCAATAATGATTGCTAAACACCAACCTTGTCTGAACAGAACAAAGGGTAAAAGATCAAACTCCCATAAACCACTGTTCTTAAAACATAAAAGAGTAATACAGGACTTACTCCCCTGTTGGCTCCAATTCGCTGATCTCAAACCATACAAGGAGGTCATATTTGCTCACACTGTGGCCCAAGCTGGGTTTGCTCATAGTATTTAGCTTTGTAGCTGGCACTTAAAGAAAAAAAAATGAATGGTTTACAAGGACTGAACAAGTAAAGCCTACCTTAGGGCTCACAGAAACATGTCATTTCAGTGATCCTATGTATTCTATGTACATATGCAGACCACATCTTTTTCCATGAAAATGAAGTTGCTTACAGCAATCATTATTTCTCAAAGCGTTGTTTTTTAAATCTGAGTTACTAGATTTAAAAAAAAAAGTTAAATAACAAAACAAAAATGTATCCAAAAAGCTTGTAAAAATATGCAGTCTCTCTAGATCCACAGAAAAAGAGTTTCCTCAAATGTGCATCAGTTACTTTATGGGTTAACAGTTTGTGATTTTGAATGGCTTAGGTCTGTTCATCTGCAACTTTACTCACCCAGAAAGTACATTTCACCCTCCCCACACAAGAAAAAAAACAAACAAAACAACAAGAACTTAAAACTTCATTCTTCACTTCTTCATGTTACAAATTGCTAGTCTCCTGTACCAGTTTAGGTAAGAGAATGTGTATGTAAAAAGGCTGAACAAGATTTATTCCAGAGCCATAACCCTGCCAAACTATGGTTCTGGGCTCCTTATGTTTTGGTATTAGTGATTACTACTGGCCAGATCCTCTCTAATTGCTTTCATACAAATGTAGAGATAAACCATGTTAAGAAAATAGTGGGATAACTGAAATTCTAGAAATAACCTGATATTCCTTCACACATACTTACATCACACCTTTTAGCTATCATTACATGACTTCTCTTATCTGCTCACTCATTTCATTTTTGTAAATGGGAACATTTTTTAAATTAAATTTAAAATTTAAAAAGCTTTTAAAGCTTAGTTCCTGTGTACTCTGACAGGTATTTTTGTAACTCTGCAATTGTTTTCCATTTTTTCTCCTTTCACATACTAACCTCATTGCTTTTATTAAGCCAAATAATTATTCTCCCTTCTAGCCTCTCAAGCTCCATTCTTCCCTTGCTCGAGTGTTCATTAGGTTCTCCTATCGTCACACCTTTATGTATCCTTCAGCTTCCACCATGACTTAATTTCCCATGCACTGGAAGGGCATAACAGTCCCCAGTTAATAAAAGGTCCTTATAGGTGTGCCTGTGTAGTCTCTTTTGAAAAACAAAATGTGAATTCTGTTTCTTTTCTGCGTAAAATAGCAGCTACCTCAGAGGGACAGATTTTACAAGAATCGGTTATTTACAGCACAACTCCATCATGCTGAGTAGCAAGCTTCAGTGTCATCATTTACTCTTCCCATTCATTACTTAGGGTAGTCACTCTCTTATACCCATCATATCATGTAGCTGCACATGAACTCATTACAGCTGGACTCAATGCTGTTGATAGCAAGAGGAACATCAAACACAAAAGTCACTCAAGTCTACTGCTAAGCAGAGAAACTCAAAAGCACCAGAAGAGAAAAGCAACAGACAGACACATTTAACTAAACATGAAAGCCGGTTCTAGAAGTTCTCATGGACTTGCACTGGCATAATTAATAACCAGCATGTCTTTTTTTTTTTTTTGGTAATAAAACAGAATACAAGTGGAAGTGAGGAACAGCACTGTTAGTGGCAAAAAAAGAAGATGAGCAAAAAGGAAACCTATATAGACACAGCAGAACGTTTCTTCTACAGCTAGCTATTTATTCATATGCAGTATCTCTCATCCCAATCTCACAAAACTATGTACGGAACACAAAAAAAAAAAAAAGAAAAGAAAAAAAAAAGAAAAAAGAGGTCCAGGAAGTTTCAGGGAATAGATCCAGTGATGCAGAAAAATCTGTGATACCTAGCACACTGGAGTTTATAGACTCTTTATATGGTTCTCTCTAGAATAGCCCTAAACTTAAGCACAGCATCATCCTTCCATGACTGCAACCGTGACAGTTTCTAGTCCCAAGAATAGTACATGATAAAGATAAGAAAAAAAAAGGAATTTTGAAGCATGTTTTGGAACTACTTCTACATCTACCATAGATCAAGTTTGGCTACTAACCATCTCGTTTAGGAGCCCGCTCACTCTGACAACTGGGAACAGGCAGAAAGAGAAAAGGTGGCAGCTGGTCAGCTCCATCCTGGAAAGCAGCCACAGCAGAGGATGCAAGCACGTTGGCATGCTCGGATAGCGTGTTCAGCACATGCACGTTTACATAGCCAGACATAAGATACCTAATCAACTCAATTTTTCTTTCATGGTCTGCAAAGGGAATGGAACACACACAAAAAAAAGGATGGTAGAAATATGCAGGTGAGAGAAAGCTGGAGAAGTAGGAAATAAAAGGTGAAATGGAAAAAAACCACAGAAGAGTTCAGCATGCATTATTACAATTAAGCAAAGAAAACCAAGGGTCATTTCAACAAGACTGACTCACTAAACGAGGATGTTAGAGAACATCAAAACATCAAAAAGATGAAGCGGTTAATGAATAAGCAAATTTCCAGTCAAGTGCTCAGTAAGCACATAAAGAGCCATAGCCAGATCTCATGGAATACGATCAACACCTCAGGAATGAAATCCTACCCTTTAATGAACCAAGAAGCACTTCCTGCAAGAGGGGGTTGAAAAGAACACATAAAAGGAAGATAGCCAGCAAAGATAGATCCAATGCCCTTTGCAACATTCACTCCATTATATTTCTTGGTGCCCTGAATAGCTTAGGAGTACACTACAACCTTCATCTTCAGTAGCAGACATGTGGTGTACAGAATTAGAGAACTGTTCTCACCTGGCTTTGAAAGTGGCATAGGGGGAGGAAAGAATCTTCGAGAAGGCTGTGGAGGGCTATACAGAAATGAAAAGAGTTATCAATATAGAGTCAGCTAAACATAAAAAAATATATACAGGTACACACACATGTATGTATGTATACACACACCCCCAGTACAGTCCTTCCACCCATTTTTGTCTCTAAAAATATCCTCACAATCCCATGAAGACAGGTAAATATCACCTGTCAGGAAAATAAGTGGACTCAGCACACTTCTCAGGCTAACCTATGTCCTTTTTCTATTTTAACTTAAATATTTATTTTTTTTACTGACAGCTAGGATTAATTAAGATTTCCAACTGCTCTACCCCCATTCTGCACTGAAAATTTAAGTAGGTAACAGGCATTTCCCAAAATAACTTGAGGAAAAGGAACAAGCCTCAGCTGGCATTTCCTCTTAAAACCAGCACGTGCTTCCTCTTTGCAGCTGCTGCCTTCAGTAGGAGGGCTAACCAGGCCAAGCAATCCAGACAATAGCCTCTTCCCTTAGGCTATGAAGATGGCAGGACTAGGGGTCCTGTCCCTGATTCCAAAAATTCAGATGCTCAGCAACTTTGGCACTAGTATGTCAAAAGGTTGAGAGCCTTTTGCTTTCCCCCTAATCTCCTCTCTCTTCTGTTGTCATCCTATCTTTATGCATCAGGCCACTTGCCCTGAGGGAACGCTGCATCTTGGAGCACTGTTACGGTTTACCCAGAACTCACTGAGATCACCACTGAAGTTCTGAGTACAATATTCTACCACCACCGTGTTTGTAGGGTGGATGCAGCTGTATTGGCAAAACAGCTTTCCATGTTTGAGCTGGTAGAACAATTCCATTACTCACTAAAAAAACAACATACTACACTGGGTAAATAGGCCTCTGCCAGCACTCTTACATCAGTCAGGAATCCTACTCGTAAGCGTGTTGCTATGTAATTTCAGGAGTATGAAAAGGTACTGCCTGAACTGCAGAGCTAACCTGAGCATGATCACAAACAGCTTTTATGCCAGAATAGTGAACAATACCTGTTGAGATCCTGTCCTTGCAGATGGAGAGGATGCTGCTGATAATGTCCAAAGACTTCAAACACAATAGGCTTTGTTTTGATGTACTCCACAAATGATTCCGTCACTTCCACAGCAATCTATTAGGCAAAGTAAGGAAAGAAAATGAGACATGCAAAAAGGAAATCTTGTAAGTGTGAATTTTAGGAGTCTGTATTTTTCATACGGTTTAGCGCCACTCACAGTAAAAGCAATTGCACTCCTTTTTGGTTTAGGCATTAATTCTACTCTCTGATAAAGGAGAAAATGAAAGCCTCAATATCAGGCATTTTAAGTAGGAGACGAAACCAAAGGATTACACAGTTCATAAAAATAAATACATTCAGTTCATCTGAGATCATGAGCACTGCTATTCACATATATTTTATTTCCTGAATTCTAGACTGCTTTCATCAAACATTCTGGAAAGGAAACAGAGAATTCAAAGGCAGGAAGTAGAGGTGAAACAGAAGAGTTAAATCTGCCACACAGAATCATTCTGTATTTTGTTCTCCATTGGGGATTACATCATTCATCTGATCACTCCTCCTACTGTCCTTAATAATTCCCCTTGCCCCACTTTCCCATACACCTCTCATGAGTTTAACAAGAAGGATACACACAACTCCCAGTGCTAAAACAGGCACTTACTATTCATATAAAGTTTTACTTACGTTCTGAACATGGTAAAACCCAAGGGGAGTCCCTCGACCATTGTTTTTGAGAGGTTCTGTTGAGAAAGCTTCATCATGCCGATGTAAAAAGCTTTAAAAAACAACCAAAAAAACCAAACCAAAAATAAAACACCCCAGAACAGTTTAGTGAAGATTGCTGTGCTGTGAACCCAACACTGAAAAGAAACCCATAAATTTATTCTGCTAGAACTTTACAGGGAGTTGAGTGATGGCCTAAAGCTAGGAATACCCTAGTCTTTGGGACCACAATTCCTGTACTTGTTTTGTCTTTATTACTCCCATTTTTCGTTCTCTTTCTTAAGAAACTAAGCCACAGAACACTTTCACTTGAGAGCTACTGATTTACTCAAGGGTCATATAGCTTTCATTATAATTGTGCATATGTACAATCTAATATCGTATTTTTCACATTAGAAGCCATTATCAAGCAAAAACAAGATATCTATAACTAGTAACTTAAGAGTCCACTCTGATTCTTAATTCCTTTCTGCAAAACTTTATTCCTTAACACCATGCTAACACAAAGCAGGTACTGCTCGTAACAGGAATTCCAGTAACTGACAAGGTGTTTTTCTCTGCTATACCACACTGCCACTGATTGTAAAAGCTCTCAATCAGACCCTCCATCGCCCGCTATTATTTGCACTCTCTATCAAAGCATTCATTGCCTAATGCAAATAAGGACAAATTCTTACTTGAACTGGCAGAAAATATCTGCATATTCAGGAAGGATGCCGCTGGCCTGTAGCACTGTCACACGGAAGGTAAACACGCTACCCAGTTTCAAGTGATCACCAATTTCCTCAGTGAATCCTTCCATTGTCATCTTTCCATCCAAAGTGGCTGACTTCAAGTCTTAGGGAGAAACAAACATCCCACATGAAATTGCTTTTTTCTTTTTTTTCTCCTTTCTTTTCTTAAAATATTCCTTCAGGCAACAGTTTAGTCCCATCACACTTTTTCTTTCGAGCCCAAATTATTTGCTGATAATCAAAAGCTCCAAATACTTGGCAACAGTTTTTCTGCAGTTCTTCAAATGAGTAACCCCAGCATCTATCACATGCAACCCATCAGCTACACCTCTCCCTACCTATCGTATTCTTGAAGGACGCTCAGAACCCCTTTCTATCACTGACTGAAAGTGTCCCAGATTTCCCTTAAGTTCTCCAAAACTACTACATCTTTCTTCCTTACCTAGCTCATTCACTCTGTTGATCTCCTCTGGAGGAGTAGTAACCTCTGAATTCTGTCCTTGCCCTTCCACAATTCTTAATTCTTCCAATGACAGTCCAGACCGAGTCATCGCAACTGAAGAAAAATCACTCTGAAAAATTAAATGAAGTTGCATGTAACAGACTCCTGCAGTTTCTGGTTTTCCCATCCCCTTCTTCCCCGCGCATTACTTATTTATTTAGAAGCACAAACTACTGCACTCGAAGAAAATTAACTCAATTTTAAGACTTCTTACCTTATCAAAATATTCATTGTCAAATGAAATTTTAGCTGTGCCTGACTGTCGAATACCAGATCCATAATCTGGGGCTTCTTCATCAGCTAAAAAACAGAAAAAAAAGAAAAAAAAAATGAGGAGGAGAAGGAAAAACCCTCAGAGTCATCTAAATGGAAATTCTGATTACAACGGAAACCAGTCCGTAAAGTAGAAGAGGCCTGGTTCCAGTCATCCAATAACAGATTAGAATAAGTGCTGAAAAAAAATCATAGCAGAAATCTACCCATCATGAACTCAAGTGTGCGAAAACAACAAGACAAGCTATGACATTTCATCATGAACTTCAGAGAATTTTGAATGCAAAACAACTTCAGTACTCATTTTGATTATTTATTTACTTCTGATTATGATACCTGAGGTGAATTAACATACCATAAATACAACGACCCACATGGGAATGTATACTTACATTGATTTAAGCTGCCATCTAAAATTCTGTAGCCATAAACTAAGCAGTCACACTAGCAAAGCTTCACAAGTACGTGCCCTAAGTTTGAAAGGCGGATCTGTCCGTACAATCTGTCCGTTTAACCTCCTCCTCTTTGTGGACAGTAACAACAATGAGGTCTGGTTAAATGCCAGGTTTTTTTTTTTCCCACAGTAAATACAGGCTTGCAGGAGAAATCCCAAGATTCAGAATGTGTTCAAAAACTTCGCTTAGGGACCAAATGCCATGGGCCTTTTTCAAGAGATGTCCCCAGTTCAATTTCTATTAGCCATGGTGTATTCTATTTATTTGGATGGATAAATAGAATATTTATTTGGAAATATTTGGTCAATGCTAAAGGAGACCAAACCAAGCCAGAAATGAGACTTTTGTACACGTTAAAATAGATTTTATTTCACTTGCTGTTTTAGTCCCTGCCAGAGTGATTCTTACACATCTTCAGAGTCTGAGATTTCATTATATGTTCCCATGGAGAGCGAAACTTCCAGGGTTACCCTACCTAAACAATAAAGAAATGTTGGCAGTTAGCCACTGCTAGAAAGGACAAATTATGGGATGTATCTGAGCTCTCACCAGCATGGATAAGACATGGCTAACTACTAACAGTAAAACTCAACTAGCTCACCCCATACTGGAAAAGTATAAAATATTAGCAGCTGACTAGCAGACTGCAGTTAAGGTCTGGCACGCATACAATGGCAGTTCAAAACTGCATGAAGCAGTTACCATCCCCATATATCTACCCTTCTCTTCTGAAAGGTTGATAATTCTTGGTGATTAAATAGTATGTTAAAGCAGCTTCTAAGTCTCAACACATTTTAGTGAGGCAATGAAATGGAAAACTGCTGCTGATTTCTGTTTATACTATGCTGAAAACCGTCAGTTCGGGAACTTCTTCACGTGCTGTTCAGTCAGAGAATGGAGGAGCACATTTCTGCGCGTTATTTAAAAGGATAGTTTGAGAAGAGCAAACACGTGGTACATTTAGCTTTTCTGCAAGTCATCACAACTACCAAACTTGCATATACCCTTGTCCACTGTTTATACTGGGTGCCAGAAAGAAAATCTTTGCTTTATTTTTAGTTTTTAGACTTGCTGACACTAGTTAGTCATTTCACCATCTTAAAAAGCAGTGTTGCATTAGTTGCCAGGTATAAACTTCAGTGGTCAACACCATCATTTTGAAAGCTTCTGATGAGTAGCATTATTTCAAGATTTATTCATGCTTGGTCCATATGATTCACACAAATGAAAAAATTTTAAAAGCAAGTTAATAATAAATAAGTGTTCTTTGCAACACTAAAATTATTCAGGTTTGATTTGTTTGCCTGTTTTTTAAAGCTGCAGCTATTCATAGCGTACCAAAGAGTTGCAATGTAAAGCTCTCAGAGTATCTCACCTGCTATAGCTTGCACTGCTACGCGCAGAAATCCTCGTACTTCCCCTTTCTCACTAACAACAGCTACTCTGTGAATAAGAGGCACCGGGTACAGTAGATTGCTCAGGTATACAAACGCTCTGGTAACAGGAAGGAAAGAAAACACAAACGGCATTAGGCAATCATCTGCAAAACCAGACTGCAGTATTTGGTTGGCTAATGGGACATTCAGATCTTCAGACAGTCTACTTTACTCCATCTATTAGACCTGCACTGTGGTCCTGTATCCATATTGTCCACACAGGGCTCTTCAGCAGTGTCAAAGCTAAGTGAAGCCAAAAAATGCTCTAAACCAGAGTATACTAGAGACACAGGGCTTATATTAGTGAGTTACAAAACACAGGAAGGAGACAATTTAAGATGATGGCTTTATAAAAGGTAATTTTGGATGCACTACAGTTGTAAATGGAGCTGTTAGCAAGATGGTAGAAGTCTACTAAGGAACTACTGATTTTAAAGAATTGTTTGAGTTTTCCACCCCATGAGTGTAGTTTGAAGTGATAAATTAAAAGGGAATTGATCTACTGTGTTCACACAGCCTCAAATATTTTACTGAACATATAAAAACACTCTTCAAAACAGACTGACTGACTGTTTTCTCTCTTCTACATACATTAGATAACACTGTATACAGAGTAATCAAAAATCCCCAATAAACCATAAGTCATCTCTTAGGTTTCTTGGAAGATTCACTGAGTGTATGGATAGTGGAAGACCGATAGTCTTCACAGCTAAGTATCTTTAGGAGTAATATATTTGTTTCTTAAAAAAACAAAACACAAAAAACAACAAACAACAAAACACCACAACAGTACTCTAGAGCAATCATTTAGAAATTACAGTTTACAATACGAAAAGCAGCATTTAGGCCCAGTATGATCCTGCCATACACTAACTTTTAAAGTTATATACAAGCAGGGTCTATTTTGGAACAATAAAGTTAACAAGTTTTATTGTACAGATTTTTAATTGAAAGTTAGACTAACGTTATTAAAGTTATTTTACGTTTCTGTAATGAACTGCAAAAGTTCTTAGAACACCACACGTCAGTGTGATTAGCTCGAGCAAAACTTTAAATGTTGAGAAGCCGAAAAGTCAGGTAAAGAACGGCTCTCAACAAGGGGAAAAAAATGAAAGGCTTTATTTATTAAGTGACCTGTTTCAGAGTTCAGAAGAGTACTGAGATGCATAGAAGTTTAACCAATACTTTTACCAGTCATTAAATTTAAAGTGACTAACCAATTATGTATGTAATTATTATTAGTTTATGCATATTAAATTATACTAAACACCAGTCATTTGTTTAACTGGATTTCCTTCTTGCAGTCCTTTTTATTAGTCTTTATTATTAAGTATAATAAATTCTTCAAATTTATAACTGTTACTGTTTAATATTCATAGGGAAAGTCCTGCATGACAGAAGAGGACTGAGAGAGAAATAAAGATGTTCATTGCCTCTGTCTGGAGACATCAGCTGTAAAAATTGTTCCGTGAACACAGCAAGACTGATCCAAACTCAATTCCTTGTGACACATAGCTAAGGACCAAAGTTAGAAAATGTAAGTGTTTCTCCTTGGGTTCACATGCCCGTTCCCAGAATGAATGAATGATCTTGAAATGACAAGGTAGTCAAACAGGTGTCAGTTGTGAACCAGAGAGACAAAAATAATGCTACTAAAAAACAAAGTGGTGACAAAATGCAATAGAGAAAAGAATGATTAATA
The DNA here is from genome assembly GCF_000699105.1 of Pygoscelis adeliae. Lineage (NCBI taxonomy): Eukaryota > Metazoa > Chordata > Aves > Sphenisciformes > Spheniscidae > Pygoscelis > Pygoscelis adeliae. The sequence continues at coordinate 3,331,697 of NW_008824934.1, read as the reverse complement.
AGGCTATAAAAGTAGCAAAACAGAAACTGAAGAAAACCATACAACAACAAAAAAAACAACTTGCAACGTAACACTTGACTAAGATTAGGAACTAATTCTTTTTCAGTCTGCTCCAAAGTGAGGTAAGCACTGATAAAGCAGGGGAAGCGAGAAGAGACCAAATTTAAGGTAACAAAATGGGAAGTTTAATTTTCTTTTTTTTTTTTCCCTCTAAGAAAACAGTTTCATTTTTAGCTTTGAAATTTCAGGTGGTGCTCATTTGAGAAAGCAGCATCCCACCATACAAGAAAACAGTCCCCCACGCTAACAAACTGGAATCGTTTACTTGGACTGGACCAGGGATGGAGTTCAGGAAGGTATGCAGTTATACGCTCAACATGAAAAAACACACGCAGTTTGAAAACCACATTTCAAGCTAGGGAGAACGGACATTTTTCCCCAACAGAAAGGAATCTAAATAGCCTTGCATTGATATGTATACAGTAAGAGACAGTTTCACTAACTAATAGAGGCAGTCATTACAGAAGCCTTCCTACTTCAAAGACAAACTAGTGGAAAGTGAAAGCATTAACTGCATGAAAAATAAAAATATAGTTGTATTTGCACAGCTAAAGTTCTGAAGCTGCTGTCCAACATATGACAGTCAAAGCATTCAGCTTTATTAGCAACTGCAATTTTGTCACCTCAGTAAAATGACAATCCCAAAGAAAAAAATATTTCTCATCTTCCTTAATTTCCTTCCATCCAGTCACCTAGCTCACTGGAATAATTTTAACTTACAGAAAGAAAAGCACATAATGCAAAAAGTTTTAAGCTTCCTGTTTGGTGACGAAAATGCTGGATCTCTTCTGTAGAATGGAGAGCAATAGCACATGTGCCGTACAGAGAAAAGAGCTGTTTTATGCAGCAATACTGCCTTCCAGTGCCATTCCATCTGCTTCATCACAAGACAGTACCAAGTTAGGAGTGGATGTAATCTTAAGGTTATCCTCCTCCTCTTCCCACATCTGGGAGGACTCCCACTCCCCAAACATCCCATATGCAAGTGTCCCCCTGCACCTTAGCCCAGCAGACTGAAAGAGGGGGAGCTGTATTAGCAGAAAGATTGGTGAGGTAAAATGGCATACTGACAACAAAACTAGAAATGAAATTTAACAAACACAATTTTTTTAAAAAATCAAAACAAAAACAACAGAACTCAGAATGATGACGGATATTTTTTAAACAAACACATCGATTCAAGATTTAAATAAAATATCCCATAGTCCTCTCCCACCTCCCTTAAAAACATAGCAAATGCTTGATATGTCACACCATTAAATAGAATCAGCCCTAAAGACAGCCCAGCATGCCAGAAGAGATGGCTAAAGGGACCAGCTCTTTTTTTCCCTTTTCTTTAATAGTTATAGTACAAATAAAAGACAGTCACAGCACAGAGAGAGAAAAAAATACTGTGATGCCCAAGGAGTTGGATAACTACATGATCAATTTCTCCTCCTCTCCTTCGTGACCAGGACTCATTATTGCTGACGACCCCCCCAAAAAAAATATTAAAAGTTATTTTATTTTTGTCCTACGCATTCCACAACATATAAAACAATACACAGTTAAAACTGTTAAAGAATTTTGGGTTTGTTATAAATTGAATGCTACCTTGTGCTCAAGACATATCTACGTAGATGGACATACCCTCTGATACTTAGAAGTCACACTGTTGAAAAGCAGAATTCTCATGCTGGAAGACACTGAGGAATCAAAATAGTTTCTACTCAGTGGTGCTAAACAGTCTAACAGCTTTCTGCTGACAGAATCAGCACAATAGAAGAACAGAACAGGAATAGAAACAGAACAGAATAGAAACCAACAACTGGGAAAAAGTCATTCAGCTGTCTACTCAGAGATAATACAAACTAAGTTTCATTCCTCAATACAATTTACAACCCAAGCAGAGTTTGTTAATATGTGCAGCTTACATGGTTCAGGCTAGTACCCTTAACTGCTGCAGCTTCATATGTCTGTCTATAGAGACAGAGCTCAGTATTCTTTTTAATACATGGAAATGGGAAGCAAGTTGTGTAATTGCCAGGAAGCACAACTGTTCTCATTGTACGCTGTATTTGCTCAGCTTGTGTTGTGCTTCCTGAAGAGTTTGTGAAATGAAGATGAATAGCTCAACTTTTTCCCAAGCACTGAAGGTCCCGCTCTGAAAGAACATGCACAACAGGAGAATATGTTGTGTATGCCAGCACTGTTACAAGAAAGCAGTCCTAGCCATTGCAAACAGCGCACATACGCTTTAACCAGCTGACAACCACTTCCAAGCCAGTTAAGATGGCTTTCCCAAACTGACTCTTGTGGATCAGATTAACCCGAAAGAATTAAATTTTTTAAAACACATTATCAGACATTGCACATAAGGGCACAAATTCACAGAGATCAAAGAGGACTAATGCAATTTCTTGCATCTTCAGTAACTGTAATTTTTGTTTCAAAGACTAGATCAATGAAGTTCCAAGTTTTAATCACAGCTTGTAAATAGGTCCACTAAAGACAAAGAGTGAGGTTAGACAATACAGCTAAACTCATCTAAAAGCTTGATAAAAGGCTGATAAACTCAGTCCTTCATTTTCACCAATAATGCAATCAAGTTTCCTGAATTTGAGGAAACTACAAAAAGATCCTGCCTTCCTGGCCATGAAGTCTTCCCTGCTTACAGTCACAGAAAAAGATAAAGCCAACCTCTGGTCCCTTCCTCTTTTGTTCCTCCCTTCCACCAGCCGTGGAGTCTTACCCCCTCTTTTGTACAATGCCTGTGGTAACCACCTCCCTTACTGTTTTAGCAAGTAGATTGGCTTACAGAGTGGTCAAATAAGCAAAAAAGCATAATTGGGGGAGTGGGAGCAGAAGAAGGGGGAGCAAAGTCACCAAATCAAATCTTTCTGTTTCTTGTCATGAGTAACATGTTTGAGCAAGACTATCTGTGAAGAAACAGCGCAAAGTACTACATTTCTTTAATGCAACTTGCTGTCCTTAGGCTCTATACCACAGACTGAGGTCTGATAATGCCTTAATCATATTTGATTGGCAAAATAGATAATACTCTAAGATACATTAAGCAAACTTGTTTCAGAAATTCAAGCATAGTGCATGGGGAAAGCACTGATAAACACCACCAGTCAGTGATCTTTAATGATGACGACCTTTCACTACGTAATACTTGCTACCAGGAGTTGTGCATAATCTGAAAAGCCAAATCATCTCAAAGAATACTCTTTTCCTCATACAGAAAGGACCATTCTTCTTTCTCCTCATGCCATCTTTTCTCTTCAGACACAGAGGATGTTAGATGAGTTTTCAAAAAATGGATTTTATTGGGTTGGACTTAAAGATTTTCCACCATACTCTGAGATTCTCTTCTACAGGAGAAAATTACATACTACAATACTATCTTAGTGATCTTGCAATGGCTAAATAATGCTTAAATACTGTACACAAGCAAAACCACATTCATTCTATGTTGTGACAGTTATCTAGAAATAGATTTACTCACATTGTTGCATCTAAGGGTTATTTTCTCAATTATTATTTACGTCTTCATGGCCTCTGACATGGGAATTTCAAACTTAATGTTAAACTACACTCATTCTCTGGCAATTCCAATTTATGTATATAGATATTTTGGCTGGCTTGACAGATATTCTGTGCAGCACAAGGCAAAGCCATTGCAGTCTACAGCAAGAGCTGGTCCCTTTTGGCCATTCTCACAGTAACCTCACCAACCTTCCCACTAAAATGAACCAAGGGGATCGGTCGTAAAACGGGTCGCGCCCATCATTGAAGAGGTCTGATCCCTCCTCAGTTCCAACGTCGGAGCCAGTATCATCCACAAAGGCCTCATCATCAAAGTCCTCCATCTCATCCTGCTGTTCATCAGCCAGTTCAGTGATGTCGGAGTCAGCCGTGGAGAAAGTGGGGGAGGGCGTGCGATCAGCAAGACGCTCATTCACGCAGCCATGGAATATGGGGGAGCTAGATATCAGTTAACGGAATACCAATTAACAGAGTGAGGGGAAAGAAGAACGCTTCATTTAACAGCCGTCTGTTGCCATCAGCACAGAGACCACCTGAACGACAAGCAAAGGCTTCAAACCATCTGGACTGCAATGAAACGTAAGGGAAGGGATTGCTAACAAAGTCAGGAAAAAGAACATCCTTGAACTGAGCAGAAAGCAAATGAAAAATGCATATAAATGTGGCCGAACATACAGATATTGAGAGCACATCCATTTAACAGAGCTACAATTCTTATTTCCAACACTTAGCTTTTTTGTAAATAAAAATCTTGTAAAGGTGCAGCCGACATCAGGAAATATTAAAGAATCCCATCGGATATTAGGTATTTCCAAAGGGTATGACCAAACTATTTGAACCACATATGTAAGGCAGGCCCTGGGCCACTTTTCCCCTCAGTTTCCAGCGTTCTTCATATTCTCACAGCTCTGCTCCAGTGACTTTAGATAGAACTTAGCTAGCTACCCTTTTTTAAAAAATAAGCTTTTAACTTACTAAGGGTTCAGTCAAATCAGATTCTACACGGTTACACCAGAACATTCTAAAGAGCATTTTCTGCTCTTCACTATATTTTAAGTCTATCAGAAATCCCTGAAAGACACCACACACAACTAACACTAGTGGCCATACAATTTATAACCACATTCAAAGTCAAAGTTCATCCAGAACTGACAAGAGTTACCAGTGTACCAGCAGCTGAGATTATCATCACATACGTCACATACCTTCCAACCAGCTTGAACCAATGAAATCGATCGTAAAAGGGGTCACTGCCTGTCATTGTGCTTTCACTCTCATCCTGTGTATGAGATGCCATTTCCCCAGCTCTGTCGTACATCTCGCGCATCAGGTCCAACCTCTGCCTGCATAGAAGGAAGCAGGATTAAAAAAATTAATAGAGAGTGAATAAAAAAGCAGAGAACACGAAGTGGGGTACACTGACTTCATCTATACCAAATTACACATAGGAAAGGGAGAATGAAGAAGAGGAGTCTGTACCACTAAGTTTGGTACTGTACTAATTCTCTGACATGTTAAGGATTCTTGGAAAAATTTTGTAGGCTAAGCCCACAAACCACGAGGCAAGGTCACTGCAGAAGCTTACGTAAATCTCAGATTTCATTCAAACTTCTAAACATTCTTCTTTCACATCTAATTTTAGCATATTTTTTCTTTCATTTTTGTATCAGACAATGTTGCTGAGTAATTTAGGCAGGTTTTTTGCATTACACTCCAGAAATGTTGGCATTTTGATTCAAAAGTGAACTGATTCTATTACAGACTTATACGTATTTATTTTATTGACGAAAACAAGTGTTTCACGCTGCAAGATTCTTCATCCAAAAGTTATTAGTGGGAAAAAAAGTTCATCAGTCAGTATTTAGAGTGGGGAAAAGACAAATGTCTTTTGCCTATTTGCAAGAATATGATGAAAATAACTCAAATTACAGTCAGAATTTGTGTAGCTTCCATAGAAATAGAATCGTCTTTATTTAAGCTTTTTATTATAAATTATGCCCTATACTATTAGGTTATATAAAAAGCAGGTGGCAAGGAAAACTTTGCAGTGAAAGGAACACGAAAAAAATTAATCCAGAGACATGAGCTGTGATGAGCCTTATTAGATTTAAAAAATAAAATCTAACCTCAAGGTACAAAAATTAAATGTGGAGGCGAGGTAAGATGCTGGAGAATAAATGCACTTGTTTAAAGAATCTAGAAAGCTGGTATTTAAAACATACCACACTGTCTGGAAAGTTGGCATTTAGGAGGACACAGAAAAACAAGTACAACAGAGAATGAACAGCAAGGGGTGAAATTTTTCAGTTAAGCTCCTTGGATATAAGGAAGTTTGTTCTCTAGTAATATTTACATACTTGAGTTTTTCTAAGGACCAGTAATGCGTTGCTCCATTCTTCAGATCCTGGACTTCCACAGCTACCACTGTACGGGGGAAAGGCCTATTGTCCCGGGTCTTCTCCAACTCAGTGGGCAAAAGCTCTGGTGGCAGTGGTGAGTAGAGGGTGTCTGTCAGCAGGACAAATTGAAACTGCACCTGAATGGAAAAAGAAAAATTACTTTAGTTCTGAGAAGTCAGATACCAGCATCACAAAGGGGAGAGAGACCTAACCTAAGGCAACGTATGAAGCCAGTTTGACTTTCATCTCTGTGAACAGATTCAGGTTTTTTTAACGTCTTTTTTTTTGTTTTGTCTCAAAATGTCATAAAACATATTTTTCAGCTGAGTACGCATACCTTGCCTTTATCATCACAGCTGTCTGGAAAACTATAGACCTAGCACATCCTACAGCATCCACTTCTCTTGGAAAAATGAATGACTGCATTAAGTTAAAAGCAAAAAGGAAAAGGCAGGGCCCTGGGGAGATGTGCATGTACATGTGTTTATGATATTGACAGGAACAGCATAAGGGAAATGAAGAAGAGGAGAATATATCAACCAGATTTGCATGGGATATGCATTCAGCCAGAAGTCTGAATCAGAGACTCACAGCTTTCTGAACCCTTTTAAAGCCCAAACTAATAAGCCAGAGACATATAACTTTAAAGACTACAAGTAGTTCTGAGCGTTTGAAGCAGAATTATACAGTCAAAATTGATGAGTCAGAAAATTCAAAAAGATACTCTGCACGTCCCTACCTTTTTCTTTAACTCTACACTGATTGCGTTGGCTTCTTTCAGATATACTGCATTTCCCCAGAGTTGGTCCCTCAGTGAAGTAAACTGGTGAAATTTCCACTTCCTGAAAGCCCATTGTGCGAGTTCATACTCATGTCGTGTCCAGGGCACTAGGACGAGCAAAGAAACAGAGAAGTAAAACACTGTGGCTTCTTCTCTAAACCAAGTATCTAATACTACTGCTGACTGTGACATCAAGTTCTCAACACCTTTTCTGGAAGAGAAGAACAGAAAATAAAAATCTGCATTTTTATTATTCAGTGAGGAAAAACTGCATTGGAGATATAATGATCAAGTAAGGAGATTTGGAACAGAGAAGAAAAAATAAATTCTACTCCTATTATTTTAAATTAGTTAACAATTATCAAAGCCAAATGCTGAAATAGTGGAATGAAAGCAAGTATTATGGGAATAATAAACTCTATCTACTGTCCAGAAATGGAGTTATACAGACATGTCGCAGCATGAATTCTAGGAACTCCTACCAAGAAGAAAAAAGAAACTTCAAAATCAAAACAAGGAAACAAAGGCAACAGTGTTATTTTGGTTTAAGACATTCGAACTCTGTTAGTGCCAAGACGACACAGATTCCTTCAAATTTAAGGCCATCAAATCAAAGCTTGTAGTTAAACTAATCGAGTTTGTGCATCAATTGAATTTGGGGATGCATATCTACTGTTTATGTAGAACTTATTCTATGAATAGGTATTTTACATCTTTATGCTGTGAAGATTACAGATCAAGAAGTTATGAAGTGTTTCTCCACTTGCCAAAGCAACTTTTCTATCTATTGCAAGAGATATTATAGCAACTGTCCCTTTAGGCTTGGCTACATCCAAATTATTTTTAGCTTCAAACTCACCTTCTTCCTCTTCTTCTTCCTCCTCTGTTGTTTCAGCTGCCAAGGATCGTGTCTCTACCTGCTTCTGTAAGGCCTGCAGCTTACTCTCATAGTCCTGTGGGGAGAGAGGAGATACCGTGTAGAAGGACAGACAAAAGCAAGGAGAACAGTTAAGAGAGACTAACACCTCAGATGGAGTGACAGACACAGAGAACAAATACATGAAGACATTTCTCCATTAATGCTCAGAGGTCACATACCAACATCTATTGTTTTACTATAATCTGTCCTTGAAAAAAGAAAAGACAGAGGCCAATACAATTAAGATGGTAGGGTTGTTTTTTAAAATCATCAGATATACATGCTCATAGTATCTGTAAGAGGGAAAGGTTTAGAATTTTTTTTTGCTAAAGACTGGAAAAGGGGATTTTTGGGAACCTGCTTGCTGCTTTCAGGGAGGTAGGAAAGAGGCGGAAATAGAGAAAAGTACAGAAATAGATTTTAAAAGGGGAGGATTATTCACCTTCATTTTCTCAAACAGAAGGATTAACAGCACCACTGATTTGCCTTTTGATACAAAAAAATTCATTTCAGATTTTAGCAAAAAAAAAAAAAAAAAGACATTTTGTTTTCAATTAGATTTTCCTCTTGGGATGTAAGTATCACTCTCATGTGTATTTAATATATCAGATGATGAAAAAAATACCACCACCCTGGCAAGTGGGCAGAGAAGTCTGTGCAGAGGTTTCCCCACAAAGAGCACTTCAACAATACCTTCTGGTGTAAGACCATTTTCTTCCTGTTCAGTATACTCATGCCTTGAAATAAATGCTGCTGAGACCTAATGACCGTTTTATTATTTGCTCATAAAACAAATCTAAGTATCTTGAATTTGTAACAGACACAGTCACTGTGCTCCTGGTCTCAGAGCTTACCTCACTGCTGTATTTTATGTAAGATAATCCTTTGGCGTATATTACACAAATTAAACTGGCTTCTCAAGATTTTTATACAAGAGTTGCAATAACAATTCACTAAGAGTGTTACAGAGTTCTTAAGGAGAATTCTTGAAGCCACTCATCTTGTTTTCCAACCTTCTCTCTTCCACAGTTCCAAATCCTAAAATTCTTCTCCAATGCACTGTCTGCAGTAATGCATTCCTAAGTCTAACGGCTATAGAAGGAAAGCTTTACACTTTCCTCCCATCCTATTTAAGCATCCCACCTAAACAGCTACATTACTTCGTTTCCATACAGCAAGTATAGTACTTAACACTGCCACAACGTGATTGCGTCAAATTTAACACAAGTTCAGTCAGAAAGACCTTTAGATGGCAAATGGAAAGGAGATAAACCTGAAGTATGTTCCTTTAAGTTTATAAGTAAGATTTCCTGGAGGTAGCATTAAAAAACAGTAGCTGTGCTCTTAGAACAACCACCTGAAAGTCCGGAATTTTCAATACCATGAATTCGATACCCATGACCTTTAGGGAGAGAAAATTGAATTATTAAAGATAAATGGCCTTTGTAAGAGGGCTGCGTTTTACTTTTCTAATTTCCTTGTGAAATTTTATTTGGCCAAAATGCTCCTCCTTCTTCATTTGTGTCTGCTCCATTCACTCTAAGATGGCTACGTACTTACAGTGTAAGTAAACCTTAGCCCAGCAGCAAAAGAACTACAGACAAAACAAACATATCTCCTTTCTTTTGATATTCCTTCTGAAATTCTTAATGATTCACCAAAAAATTGTTCTAGACTCGATAAGGAGGTTTCAGACTTATCTATAGAGATTTTAGCAACAGTGTACTCTTAAAAATTCATGAACATAAAAGCACTCTCTCTGATCTTTTACCCCCATCCATGTAGATAATGCTATCACATTTTAAACCAAGATAAAACAGGTCAGATGCGAAGTGACAGAAACAAGCTTCTCCTACTTGCAAGGAAGGGCAAAATAATTTATTTTCCTGTAGTCTGAAGAAGATAATCTGAGGGTGTCATTTTGAGCAGCTAGATTGTAGAAATTAAGAAATGAAAAGCTCTTCAAGTAGTGTTTAAGTAGAACATTTGAGCAGATTCTTTTGGAGAAATTGAGAAGGTGCAGAGGGAATGGTCAAAAATCAGGAGCATTCCACTGTGAAAATTCTACTTCCAGCATGAAAAACTCAGGCACATTAAATTCATTCAAAGACAAAGACCTGCTTCTTGTCTTCTCTATTTTAAGACTTGTGAGCCAAGTGAGTGTATCGTCTGTACATTTAAATACCTAGATAAATAAATGTTTAATATAAGCAGACACTTTTTATTGACTCCATGCTAACAAACATTACTTTTAAAACGAAGTAAAAAAATTGAAGTTTATTTTCGCATAATGAAAAAAAGAAATAGATACCATTTCCCTAAGCAGAAAAACAGGACTAAGATCGCCTCCTGGCACTTGATACTATAGTAGTATTTAAAAATAATTGGCACTGAGCAATAGATGAAGGATGAATTTGAAGTTGGTTCACACAGAAGATGCACTGACTGCACTGTAAAAGGGGCTGGTCTGCTCTGCTGAGAGCTTGGTCAGCTCTCCAGATAAACATTTCTACATCTGATTAGTGATAATACACACATAATTGTTAGTACCGATGTAAAGGTGCCTCAAGTGCTAGGAAAGAAAAAAACCTGCATCTAGAAGCTGCCCTGAAGGTCCATGCCCCAGACTCCCTGGAACCCAATGCATATTGTTGTACAGCTTCAAACTGGTTGATATCATTCATTCCATGAATGTGGAGAAAGGGAATGCAAAGTTTATTTTGCCTAGGGGCATGGAAATATCTAAAGCCACAACAATCAGATTTTCTGAAAACCAAAAAAAATATCATACACTCAGACTAGGCCAAGCTTTTTAAGACCAGACTGGAACAGCTTTTTAAAGCAGAACACTGTACCATAACAACTTAGATTCTTTGGATCTATGTGATGTCTGCAAAGGTACTGTAGTGTATGTGATTCCCTCCTGTATTTGAGGTATACAAAAAAGTCAGTTTCTTTTGTCTTCAGTGAGCAAATAAATAGAGAACAGCCAGCTCTGTATTTTCTTCCAGAATTTAGATATACAGCACACAAGATGGTACAATGGGACAGCACTGAAGAGGAGCATGGCTTGTATTCCCTTGCGCTATAAAAAGTTGGTGGGTTTTTTTGTTGTGGTTGTTTTTGTTGTTTGTTTTTTCTTTTTTAAATAAGCTGTGTGACAGTAGACACAAATTTGCATAGGCTGCTTTTCACATAACTTAACAGCAGAAAAATCAGGGCGGACAGACTTACAAGAATCAGGCTGAGGAACAATTAAAGAAACCTTTTTAACTCTGCTAGAACAATACCAACCCCAAGACAAAAAATAAAATCAGGACAAGCCTGCAATCAAGTTTCATTTCCATTTCACTGAGACAAGTCTGACACTTACAAGAGCATTTCATAGTTTATTGAAAGAGCACTTGTTACAATACAAACCAGTTCTGCTTTTCACAAGGCAGATGCTTGCTCTTAAGACAATCCAAAACTCGTTTTTTCTTAAACAATGGACAGATCTGAGAATCCCATTTAATTCAAAGGCAGCTCACTGCTTTCTTTACAGTACAAATGGATACACAGCATATTTTTCTCATGTGGCAGCTCCTGAAGTGGTTCAATGGGAAGTATCCGAGTCAAATTTCAACATATAAAGGATAAAGAACAAGTTTTAACATATAAAGGATAAAGAACAAATTTCAACATATAAAGGATAAAGGACAAACAGTGAGGGAGATATTGAAACTATGCTAAATGTACTGATAAAAATAGCATCCTCTAATTAGACAGATCCCTAAATTCAGATTGCTTGAGAAAGGATGTTGAAGTCAATCAGAGGAGCGTTAGCGGCATGCATTTCCCTCCACCCCCCCAAAATCCACGTGTCCCCAGGGAGTCATAAAGGTTATTTAAGAAATCGTCACTAAGGCACAGGTGGATAACAAGCCAGCTGTCAAAGCACACAGCACATCAGCACTTAGCAATGGCAATTAAGCTTACTGAAACAGCACTCCCATCATGGATGCCACATTTCCATTAACCTGAAAGCCTTTTCACAGAGTCTTCTATGGAAGCAGCTGTATTACTCCTCAGTAGCTCCATTAATACAGAATTTGGAGTGAGAGGTGTGCGTATTTCTGATTAGTGCAAGGAGATCCACAAGTTCTCACATTGCTTCCCTTATCAGATGAGGCACTGCACTGTAATTAATATTCAATTCTTAAAGTGGGCAATTATTTTTATATGACTTCCCCCCGCCCCCCCAAGTTTCATTTCTGTAATACCTTCCTAAAAGCCAGGAAAAAAGCTGCTTCCTCTGAGCAGACTGGGCTCCGTTTTGATATTGTCTACCCTTTGTCTTTTTTGTCAAATCATACAACAACAGAATAAGTAGGATTGTTTTTCTAGTGCTGCACTAAAACAGTGGGGTAAGACAGCCTGACGGTTACCTATTGTTCATCATCATCACCACCACCCAGGCATTTACAGATACTGCTTCTCCGATTTTTAAGCTGAAATAAGTTGGCAAAAACTTTTTAGTGTCGAGCGTTAAAATATCAAGTAGCAGGAGTTTTTAATCTCATGTCAGTACATGTAGTTGCATGGACTTCAAAAATCACTCCATGTTCAATCACATGGTGATTTCACACAGGCAGCCACAATCCTCAACGAAACTGGGACACAAGATAAAATTGGTTTGGTCTTCTCTCACGACCTATCCCATGCAGACTAACTCTGTTTGGCTCATGTATTCCTACAGAATTGAGAGGATTTTCCTGACCATGCATTTTTTAGAGAGTCCAAGCCGTTTTGAGGATATGAAAGAACTCATAACTCTTGACATGTACAAAAACAAAGTGCAATGCACTACTAAAACAGGATTCTAAAATAAAGGCAACAGCAAAATATTATTTGCAGCCCAAAACTCATTTTGCAATTCTGACTCAAGCTCAAAGAAAGTATTACTCATCTACAAGCCTTCTTTTCTTTAAGAATCAAGACATTTTTGGACATGATGCTTTATTTCCTTCGTTCAAGTAGGCCAAAGCATGAGACAAATGCAAGTTACAAAGCCGTATTTGGACACAAAATTAAACCTGCCGTAAAACAAAAAAAAATGTTCCAAGCGATGGGACCAGCTGATTCTTTTAGGACAGAGGACTGACTTTGTATCTCCTACATCAGAGGGCCAGTATCCTATCAGTAACACATGTGCAGAGACTTAAGAGTTGACACTTGATTAATCCATACATAAATGGTGCGTGGCTGCCACTTACCATGTGTTACAACCAGCAGCTACACCATACACAGTTGAAGTGGGGGGGAGGTAGGACAGGAAACAAAGATAAGATGGAAAGTAAGCTTGAGGCACTTCCTACTCATCTACAGCTATGCTGAAACACGCAGAAGTAACAATTATCAGTAGGGCTTATATTTTATCAAAAAATAAGCAACCTCAAGTAAATCTCGGGTATTTGTGCAAAACAGCACAAATCATTTAACTGTACAGATACACTGCAAAGTGGACCTATCTTACCAAATGTGGTATAGTAGCCAATTTTGGTTTTAAAATTGCATTCAAATTAAATTTAAAAGCAAAATAAGTCCTCAAAGCTTTAGATTGGCTTATACTTAAAAGTCCACAGATTTTTAGAAGTAAGCGCAATTTTGTTTTGCACTTTAAGAAACTCAGAAAGAAGAAAGTGTACAATTAAAATTGGGACTCTCCAATTGAGAAAAAAACCCAAGCTCATAAAGCCTCTTCCTTAATCAATAGTTTTTATGTAATTTGTTTGAAACAATCTGAAGTAGGGATTGCAAGTATTTGTTTTATGGCAAATCACCTGCAAGTACAGACCTCTTCAGATCAAAATAGATATTAAAAATTTTAAAACTTGTATTTTGAGTGTGGGGAGAAGGAAAAGGAATCTTATTTTCTCCTGAAAATGACCTTCTCCTTTATTAAACAAGTCTTGAAACAGGGGTTTAATCCAAGACCAGAGGCACTAACATGAGGTATCACATTAAGATGAAACAGTTCAATTCTCCTATCTTTGAGGAGAATTCAGCCAATTCAAAGTAGTGATCTATAAATCTTCATAAGAATAACTATTTCAAGAACATCTCCCAGACTCATGGCCGAGAAAGCTGAAAACACAAAATAAAGAGAGTAAGCTTTTTGAGGCTTCTTCCTACACCAGAGTGTCAAAAAATCCTAGTTCCTTTCCACAATCTCTGTATAATAATTAAAAACTATTATATTTAGAGATACAATAGGAATTAGAAAAAGCTTATTTCCAAAGTATTGCTTCAGCAATATATATATATTCTGACATAAAATTCCATTCAGGCAGGTTTAACTGTCACAGCAATTTCATACCAATAACTATGAACTTAAGCAGGAGGAGAAAAGACATCTCCTACTCAGGGAGTAGGACTGTTGTGACCCAATAGCTCTTCTTAATTTCTCTATAAAAAAGCCACATATCTTGTCAGCCGACAACTTTTGGTTTATAGATTATTGTTAATAAGAATTTGAGTTGAGTGGAAAATACTGTTCTGAAGAGCCAGATCAATTTAAAAACAGATGGTCAGTTTCCTTATTGTAAGAAAAAGGTCACAAGAAACATTCAATGCTATAAACTAAATTCCTCTTTTGATTGTCTACATAAAACACAGGAGGAAGGTAGCACTTTGTAAGTTCCAGACAATATTTTCAGCATTAGAAAAATACTCCAAGACACGCACACACACAAAAAAAAAAAACGGTAAATGAGCTAGCAGGGAAGTTCTCCCCTCCACGTTCCTCCCTCCAAGTCTTCTAGTCTATGAAAAAAGTTCTTACAATTTTTCAGAATGTTCTTCCAATCAATGTTGTTAAAACTGCAACAAAAGTCACATGCAAACTGAATGGGCTGAAGGGCCAGTGCCTTGTGTTTGTATGTCGAATTACTCAAGTTCTACCTGGCCAAACAAAACCCAAGACACAAGCAAAGCCAATCCTGGCTGTTTCTTAATGAGCCAGAATTGCCCCTGCTTCCCTCCTCCCCCAGACTACTCTTGGCCAACTAATCATACTGTAGTTTCTCTGCCCGCTTTGAGGTTAGGTGCTGAGAATTGGCGCCTCATCCGTGGGGGCGTCACAAACTGGTTATAGTGGTTAAGGCGGTCAGTCTGTTTTGGGTGGAAGTTAGCTGTATTGCCTTCTGCACTGCCTCCACTGTTGTGATTGCAGTAAGGTTGTCGGTGCTGGTGGATGTGACGTTTTTGCTGGAAAGTCTGCAGGTCTGGATTCTGCTGCCCGCTGTATGAGTGCAATGATTCAGATGAGCCCGATGTCTGACGCCGCAAGCTTTTCTGAGAGCCATTATTGAGAGAATTGCTTCTCCAGCGCAACTGAGGCGATGGCTGCTGCTGACTGCTAGGCTGTGACTGTGTGTTTAACTGCTGCCTGTTAATTTGGATATTATCTTGATTCCTCTGGGGGCCATAAAGATTCCACAGCTGCTGAGGGTCTTTAGAAGCAGCTCTACTTTCTTTTTCTTTGTTTTCATCTTTGTTCTTATCATCTTCTTTTGGAATTCTAACCTCTATAACTTCATCCTCTGTGATAATTATGTGGGTGCCTGGACTCCATGAGTTCCTATGTTTGGGATTGCTTTTGAAAGGAAAGCGGGGCTTGCGATTTTCAGGCGGAATAAATCGGTGAGGCATATTTTGTCGACGAAGCTGTTTTGCTATTTCCTGCTGCTGCAGATTTTTAAATCGAATCTGTTCTTGCCTCATCCAACGTAATCGCCCACGTCTGAAAGCTGGATCACCTGCCATTAACTGAGAAACACGCTCCTCTTTAGCAAGATCATCATTCTCGCTTCTTTTTAAGTCATCCACGGGCTTCTTATCCACATCCACCGCACCAGCAGAGTTTGGAGACTTAGCATTAGCTACGGTTGTCTGAGCTTTCTCTGGAGACCCTATCAGAGGTAAAACCTTCTCCATTTTTAGCATCTTATTTCTAAGAACTTTTATCTCTTCATCCTTCATGTTGTTCTGCTTCTTCACTTCTTGCAAAATATCTTCCAATTTGTCTATATGCACTTTAAGGTCATCCACATCAGTTACTCCTTTACCATTAGCCATAACATCTTCAATTTTCTCATCTCCAACTCCTACTGTATCCCAGACATCACGAGCAACAGCTCGCCATGATTCACGCTCATTTGGATCTTTTTTCCCATACATGGCACAAAGCTCTTTCATTTTAACAATGGCCAGAGCCTCAATCTCCTGCCTAGTGTGCCTGAAGTCATTGAGTGCTACCTCATAGCATATCTCTTTCACAGCCTGAATCTTTAAGTCTGAGATGGTAACCCATTTGGAGTCTTTGCTAAGGCGTCGACGTTGGGGTATCTGGTACATTTTAATAGGCTCTCGTTTCTTCCCACTGCTGGGGAGGCCACACTTTTTTACAATGGTTTGGAGCTTGCTGGGGGGCAGCTTCTCTCTCAGGGAAGTGATCAGTCTCCAACTCTCCTCACACGATCTCTTGTCCGAATCATCCCCACTATCAGAGTCTGCATCCTTTGGAAAAACAAAAATCAAGAAGTGGCCCCAAAATAACCAAAATTAAAATTGTAAGAAAATGGAAAAGCTAAACAAGAAGTAGCAGGCAAAGAAAACTAAATCAAAAATCAAAATAGAACAAGTGATAAGGAAGTCCCTGAAGACTGAATGTTAGGACATTAAAATGTATCTTCAAGAGTCATGGACTGCCAAAATTGGAGATCGTCACTAAATTAAGATTAACATTATATTTAAGTCTTGTCACCTCAAAATAGCAGATAATCTAAACTCTTCCCTCCCAATCCCTTCCAAAATCTTTAAATAGATCAACTAAAACCAAGTTCTTGATTAAAAAAGTTAAAAACCAAGTGTAAACTGCACTTCACACATGCTACAAAGACATGCAAATTCCCGCCACACACATTTGCCTTGGTGACTGCTGTTGCTTCTTTCAGCAAATCCTCCCCAGGTAGGTGAACACAACAGCCATCATAGAAGATGTCATGAGCAGCCAGAGTAAGTCGGGTTAACACTGGTTAGTAACGTGGTTTGCACGTGGTTGCAGGGATGCTCAAGTTTAGAATCCACTTCACTACAACAGCAGCCAGAGAAGTGTTAGATGATAAGAAAAAATGAAACAGAAGCAGCCGAAAGGTTCAATGTTAAAAGGACTGTAAGTGCCACTATGACAGGTGAAGACAGTGGTTCATACTCCAAGACTTGCTACAAGCTAAAAGGATATCCAGAATCAGAGTTTCAGAGGTGGGTTGTGGTTTTTGGTTTTTTTTTCCCATTTGTCACCTTGTTGCTTAGTTTAAAGAAAAAAAAAACATTAACAGTCTTGTCTGTCCGAAGAATGAGTTTCAGAAGAATGTAGCAGTAATGACTTTTTTTTAAATTGTTTTAATACAAATTCTCTATTTGATATCCTTGATTTGTCCTCTTCTCAAACCCTAGAGCTTCCACACACTTGCTAAGAGTTATGTATGTTTTGCTTCTTCATTACAAGTTTTCCACCTTTTGCTAAATGATTTTTAATGAGCAATGCTTCAGGTTTCCGTATGCTAGGAATGTCTGTTCAGGTATACTGCCACCAGAAGTTAAGGATATCCATTATTGCTTACTGCAACCAGGAATTAAAGTCAGACTACTTTTCTTTAAAGGATTATTAATTTAAGACATCTCTTTAATAAACAAAAAGTCCTATGTACTATTGTGATCCAAACATCTTCAATAAAACACAGCAGTCATTCTTTAACGAACCTGTATCTAACATCCCTATTTTTCACAGAGAATTATAATACATGAGAAATCAGGAACAATAATAGCCAGTTATTCTAAAATCAAAGGAAACCCAGGTCACTGACTCAGAACCACAGGTTCCTGGACTTAAGACTTCGGGTAGAAGACCACGAAGAATGGGGAATACAATGTAATTTCTTTTGGGAATGATGAAAGGGAGTAAAAGAAGTTCTGTTCTGCCCTATGGTCAACAAGCTCCATAGCCTAAGATTCACATTATTTGAGCTTTTTGTGACTTTATGTGTTTTTAAGTATTTAACAGCACTAGCTTAGGCCAAAATATAAGCAAAACACTGGTTTAGAAACAGAACAAACTCAGAGTTTACAGCCGACAAAATTTGTGGCCTAAGAAAACAGCATCTAACAAACTGCATATTGCAGTGGAAACAAAAGATGCCCTGGAGGAAGACACTGTACAATCTACACATTCAAGGTTACATCCAGAAAGGCAAAACACAAACTACTCAAACATTAAGTCACAAGTTCCACAGGATTATTCTTATAGGTTACAAAATTACCATATTACTACTTATGGGTAAAGCATGTCTTGCGTATAAAAAGCTGATTAAGAGACAGTATGTGGTCATTGCCCTATGTGCACTCAGAGGTTAACCAGACCAATTAATATAGGTATATACCCACATTCTAATATCAAGTGGTCACTGCAAAGGCATTATGACCGAGAAAACCAGGAAGATAATTTTAGCCCTGTTAAACACATTTTCACATTCAATTTGTAAAATGGAGAAAAATTATTTCTATTCCCTAGTAATACTAGCAAGGCAAATATTTATTAGTTGTAAATTTTGGGGGACCAGAGCTATTATTTATCTTTTTTGTATAGCACATCTAACAAATAAATACCCAAATTGGTTGGAATCTCAGCACAAAACCAAAACCATCTGGCAAACAGGATTAGCCAGCTTCTAATATCCAAGATTATACTCCAATTTAGAACAAAATATTATTTCTATTTCAATAATATATTTCAATATTACATAGCAGTAAGTTAGAGAACCTGATATTGCAGCTAGATATCGCAGCAATGTAAATACTTTTAAGGTACACAAGCTGAAATGCATTCCCAGATTTCCCAATCATTATTCAACTACTGTTGTATGAATGCATTAATCCTGTCCATTCCAGAGTCTGCATACAGTGACACAGAAATGACGAGATGTGTCAAAAAGTTTTGCTGTCATCTGAAATACTCTTATTAAGCACTGTGATAAGCAGGATACTGCTTAACAGACCAATGATCTCATTTGATATGATCCCTTACAACTAGGAACGGTGTCTTTCAGGAATTATGTTGGTAATGCACATAAGATAGTCTTCCACTTTTGTCCGCTAATTGAAATCAGCAAAACCAAAACAAATTTAAAGAAATCAGCAACTTTATTACAGTATTAAGTAACGCACTATCTAAAGAACCTTCCCTTAATCTTAAGTATACAGGGAAACAAATTTCCTTCACAACACTTTTATAAATGCAGCCTTATTTGAAGCAGCTCCCCAGACAGCCAATTCTCACATCTTTAATTCATACGGTAGCTTAGCTTATGCCTGTCAGCTAAAATTTAAGGGAGGGAATTCCATTACTTGTGTCTCCTTTGACACATAGCCAAAACTTACTCGATACTCAAACTATTTTTCTTTTCACCTTGAACTGATTTTTGTCATACTACTTTCAGCTACACAAATTTTAACTATAAAATTGCAGAGATGAAACATTATATTAGTCACATCTTAACTTCCGTTCTGAACTAAGTCTTCCTTTGGTTCGAAGTCTGCAACCACTTCTCTCCATCCAAGAAATTAGTTCCTTGTGATGAAATAATTAGTGATGCAGAAGTCTTTAAGTGTATAATATAAATTTAAAAAATGAGGTAGCTTCTACCTATGGAAGCCACGGTACTCTGCTCCATTCTGCTTGTGGGAGAAGGGGAAGAGCTTTACAGTTAACCCAGCATGCATTTAACCCACAGTTTTCAGTGGTCTCAAACTAATACTACAAACAAATGAATAGTGATTTCGGAATTTTCATTAGAATTCAGGCACAACTACATTTGCATTCTGGCTAAAAGACAACCCAATGTAGTTAAAGCAGAATCAGGAGACTCAGGTTTCTTAAGGAAATCTGGATTTCATTTCTGGGCTGGGGCTTGCTCTTAAAATTCACAGGGCGCTTGAAGACTGCATGCATTTCTATTTGTAATGCACTTCAGAAGATACTTGTTGTGAGAAGACTGAAGTCTTCCTATATCAGACGTAATTTATCAGACTTTCTATTTAAGAAATAGGTGGAATGGTGGAATTCCAATTGTTCTGAATGAGTTAACATTCCCTTTGCACGCTGCTCCCTAGTCATAACCCCACCATCGGCATGTGTACCATTAAGACCCTTACAAGGAACTCCATGCAGGGGGAGGGAGAAGGGTTAAAACATGCACAATGCAGCAACATTTTCAGACATCATTCAAAAAAAATAAACCTAGTGTATCAATGTTCTAGGAATCTCTTTGGCAGCACAAAATTAGTATGTTCTGGTGATCCAAGACAATAATAAAGGCAAACATCCCAAGAAGGAGCTGTTTAGACTACTGAAACGGAAATTCAAAAAACAGAGCATAGAAATGCCCTTCTTTCAGGTTAAGTTGCAAGAAATCCAACCTGTCCCAACAAGAACTGATTAAAGCCACTTCATTGTCAATTACAATCTCTGAATTAACATGAAGGAGCTCACTCACACTGATAATAACTTACTGTAGACACAAAGTATTTGAAAGCAAAGGGAGAACTGCATTGTGCAGACAACCCAAGCAGGTTTCCTAAACTTTCAGATAAGCAAGGACAGGAATTACTATTTGCCAAAGGTAGAATTAATCTGAAGTAAGGACACATACCAGCCGTTGCTGCTCCAACAAGAGATCAGCTTCCTCCTTCTCCTTCTTATACAAAATCTCCATTTCTTGTAATCTGAAGACAAACAAAAGAACAGAAGTAGCCAAAGAGGTCATTATTTTCATGTTGGTATTACTCTACACGCACAGCCCACTGAATTACAGTGACAAGAGTAAAAGTCATTCCACTTAAAAGGAACTGTTATTTGCCTATTATAGTACTATAGAAGTGAAACTTCCTATACATTGCAGTGCAGTCCTTCACCAAAAGGTCTACAGGGTTAGTGGCAGGTGCTTACCTGTGATTTTTAATAGAGCTAGAGCTCTGATACACTTAAGTAAAATAACGAAGAAGCTTTCTGAACTTTCACAATAGGTAGCAGAGATGCTATGTGGTAGAACCTAGGTTTAGGTTTTGCATGGACACCACCCAAATAACCTACTGCTGACTCCTCCTTGTTTCAGGTAGAAATTTTGAGTTATTTTTTTACCTTTTCTCCATCTCCTGCTTCATGTCAATGCCCTGCTTCTCCAGAAGCTCCCTCTGAGCAAATGTCCAGTCAACTGGCTCAGAGGGAGTCTCAGCTGACGGTGTTTTCTCTCTTTCTGCTCGTGCTTGCTCTGGATGGTTGAATCTGAAGACATGATTTTTACCCATGATGATACGATTTCCTAAAAATAGGGACAGAAGTTAACTCTTTCAGGCAAGGATTCCAAAACTGTTGAAAAACATCACTGGACAATTCATCCCATTTATCCTGTTGGGTGACAGCATAAGAAAAGATTAAAGATTGCCCTATAAGGATTTCTGTATACAGTCATCTAGGTGACAAGAAAAAAAAAAAAGAATGCCTGGTTTGTACAGAAGCAGTGCTCAGAGGACATCACCACCCTCAGGGGTCCAATCTAATATCCCAGCAGAGTTTATCAAAAATTAAAAGACAAACTTGGAGACTGACCAACAGTTGCAGTAAATAAAACACATCCCTAAATCCCATTCCTCTGCTCCAGCGACAGTGCCAAAACATGGGCAAAAGCCACTTCAGCAGAATTTTCAGCTTGGAAAAGCCTAACTTCAAACACTGGAATGCATGGTGCTTACTTTTCTTTAAAATGTGGTTTACATGTTTTTTAAAATGTGGTTTACATTTTATTGGAGTCCTAATCATTGGGATTTATGGAAGGATTTACAGCTTCTTTTACTGAGAAAAAAAAAGAAGAAAAGAGAAAAAAAAAGCTGAAGAAATCTAATATTGTTAAGTTTTTCGGCTAAATCCTGGAGATATGAGACATCCACAAAGCCTGAGACATGTGCTTGATGGAAGACAGTAAAATGCTTCTGCTCTTCCAGAGAACATATTAATGTAGTTAAAAATTT
This sequence comes from Pygoscelis adeliae, assembly GCF_000699105.1. Taxonomy (NCBI): domain Eukaryota; kingdom Metazoa; phylum Chordata; class Aves; order Sphenisciformes; family Spheniscidae; genus Pygoscelis; species Pygoscelis adeliae. The sequence continues at coordinate 3,309,883 of NW_008824934.1, read as the reverse complement.
AAAAAGGCATTCTAGTAAATAGACCTCCAAAGTAACCAAAATTGTCCTTATCAATGTATTACTAAAATACAGGCTCTTAAAGACATCAGAGACCATGTCTATATTCTTCTAGTAACTCAATTATCTGGATGCAGAAGGAAAAATATCTACTTTTTTTTTTTTTAAAGAAATTAATTACTAAATGATACCGTCATGGTATTCGATATGAGCCATACACAGGCACAGAACAGCAAAAACTGTTCTTCCTTCATTGTCCAGTCTTATGCTGAAGTCAGTACACTTGGTTCCATGAAAATACTCACTTATAACTTAGTACAAATAATTCTGAGGTGCGGTTTTTTTGTTTGTTTCTTGTTGGTTGTATTTTTTTTTAATAGTGGAAAAACAGGGGAGGGACACAGAAAGCATCACAGCTTTAAAGAGATAGGTTAAAACCCATAATTTAGGGAAGTCACTCCCTCCTCTCTAATTCTTCCCTGATGTGCCTTTCTAAAGGAATGTAGGGGACTGAGTGGGAAATCTAATGAGAGCAAAGAGAAGCTCTTGTACTCCTGCAGAGGGTCGTATCTTACCTTTGCCAGGAAACTGGGAATTTTCCATCAGCAACTGGCAGTCTGTCTGCTCTGTCTCACTGAGACTGCCAAGGGCAATAGGCTTGGGCAAGAACGTATTTGAATAATATCAGGGTAAGCAGAAGGACAAGCAGGATACTGCGTGGCAGTGAATATTTAAGTACACTTACAGCTAGTGCAGCAAGGAATGAAAGAAAACGAACTGCTGCCAAGAGAAGAATGGTACCAACTTCTGTTTAAAAGCTACACTCCAAAAAGGTAACGCTGCTGTCCTTTAACAGTGCCCAGCATTCTCTATGTATGATGCAAATGTCACATATGGACAATTCTTAGATGGAGAGTCTACAAAAAAATGCGTTCTAACAGTTCTTACCTGAGCGCAACTGCACAGGCTGTACAACCCTCTTGCCATTAACATAAGTTTCTGATCGTTCACAAGGCTCCAAAGTAACAATAACTATGAACGAAAACAAAATTGACGAATGAGACTTTAGAGAGCATTGTATAGAAACAGAAGTGTGCAAACCCTAGAGGCCTCTCATTTTCTGCCTATCTTCCTACTAACATCATAGAAAAAGATACAAGTGAGTCATTCCTTGATACCATGCTGGTTAAAAAAGAAATAAAGCCCCATCAGAAAATCAATACTACTGACATCTCCATATTGCAGTCAGAAATTATTATTATTTTTTTCTGTTTGAATTTTCATGTTTATAGTTAACCAAGATCACAACTTAACTCTTATACTGACTGCAGCCTGCAATTTGAAGCTATTATCACTTAAACAAATTTTATTTTCTTCCCCTAAGACTCAAGAAAACAGCGAGTCAAAGCCGATGGTTTTCTTGAGGTAAGAGAAACTTTCAAATACCAGTATTCCCTAGCCAACTATCAAGTGAGGAGTGCAAGATTCAGCAACACTTTGCTAGGAGAAGTAGTTTTTTTTACCTTCACCATTGTTGTTCCTCTCACTTCGAAAGATACAGTGTTCTTCTTTGATATGAGCCCCACTCAATACAATATCTTGCCTTCGCTCAGCATCAGCTTGGCCAACCCTGGGTCCAACAGAAGATATTTCAAGAGCAAATCAGACATTTTCTACAACTCTGTGTAGGACAATACATCCCAGAAATATCCAGGAAAAAGGTCTGAACTATTAAGACTATCCTTCAAGTTTAAAGGTTTGAACTAGCACTTAACTCAGCGTTGCAGATGAGATTTACCATGAATTGGAGGATAACAGCTTGACAAAACAAAAGAGAAGTTTTCTCTCTCTTAGAACATGTAATTTAAAGAGAGAATTGAAATGTTAAACACCTCTGGATTTAATGTGTTTCCTTCCCTCTTGTGCACCCCCTTCTCCCTTCAGCAAAGGAATGCAGAAGGAAAAAAAAAAAGTGACAGGAACTTCCAGTGGTGCATTTCAGCTGGCATACAGTGATCATCCCTTCCAATAATCACCATCTGCACTTTAACAAAGAAGCAAAAATGGCTCAGGAGACTCTTGCTGAATAATGTGATTCTACAAGCAGTTTCACCCAGCTTCCAGACAGTGAGAGGTTGGCTGTATCACTGGAGCATGAAGATTTCTGTCTATTCCAGACTCAAATATTTGAGCAATTCTAGATACGGACAACTTAATTTTCAATCTTAATGTTTATGAACTTCTTGTTCTACGTATTACTCCACACATTTCTGATGTCAGCTAGCTAGGCTCAAAACTTATGATTTCTTAAGCCCTAAGCTATTCTCATCATTCTGTGCTGAATTCTCTACAAGTTTGATATTCTTTTCAGTAGGTCCAAGGCATATTAGAGTAGTACCATACAACAGCACCTGTTTGTGTACTCTTCTCCATTTGTTCCCCAGGAATATACAAACTAAGCAACCAAACGTGGCTTAGTGCTCCAAAGATAACAAAACCCACCTCTCTTCTTCCAGATGTCTTGACAACAAGTTTTGGAATAAAATCTGTTTTAAATTCCAAATCTGGCAATTTAAATTTAATCTCATATATGTGAATGCAGAATACGTTAATTGTGCAGAAGCACAGATAACAGTTTATTTAAATAATAAAGTGAACACTCATCCATATTCCGGTTGCTTTTATTAAGTACTATGGTTTTCAATTCTCCACCCATCAACATCTCAAAGGCATTTTCAGTAAGTTTTATTACTTTTGTTTTCCTGTATCTTAAAAGGGATATCATGCTTTCTTTTACTGCCCAGGTGTATTAACAAACTTCTTATAAAGCTGAGTGACTGCACACGTTACTTTCAAAGCACAAAATCAACTTAAAAGAAAATGCATTTCTGTACTTTTTTCCACCTACAGCAATCTCATGCTTCATTTGTACCTGCAAGTTGAATAGCTCAAGGCACAATTATTATTTACGGTGTCTCCAGCATGGGGATTTAAGCAAGCAAAGAAGCAGACTTCAGAGCGTATTAGCACCAATCCTCACCTAGTAATACCATCTTTGATGTAGTAAAGCAGACATTCAGACATGAGTGGATCTTCATTAAGGTTTACAAGATGAGGAGTCTGAAAGAAAAAAAAGAAAAGTTAATTAAGAACTGAGGACATACTTTCAGGCTTCTTCCCACAGCTGTGGAGGATGTATATTAATCCAGCAGTTTTGCTATGTATGAGGTTATTCCATAATGTATTTTTTCAAATATAACCTCTTGCAGTACTGAAGAGCATCACCAAGTAACAGCAGAAATACAGCTCAGATTGCTTAGTTATCTATCAATAGAGGGAATAAAGGCTTTAGCTGGGGGGAAAAAAAAAAAAAAGATTCCTTGTAAAGTCTCTGTAAACTTTGATAAGGGAAGTCCAGCAGCAGAAAAGGTTGCTTCAGTAAAATTTTGAAACCGATGTGGAATCAACTTTGGCTTCTCTTGGGCAATACAGGTCAGGTGATCATTTGGCAAAGTCTGTTAATATCAAAAGAAAATCTAAAACTATCAACATTCTCTGATACAAACAGCTAAAAACCTCTTCATCTAAAGTTCTTCTAAATTTAAATCCACTACGGTTACTAAACCAACCTTCTTTGGTGAAAAAACCCCATTGGAATCAGCAAACAAGTCACAAGGCCTTGGTGTGAAAATCTAGCCAGTGAGATAGCAGTAAGCACAAGCACAAAAGAAAAGGCAAAAATGATTAAACAGAATTAAAGAAGAAAGATGATAAAAGAGAAATAAAACTGTTAATAAGCCCCTTGTCCCTTTGTTACCCTCAAATAGAATAAATTTAGCAAAAGGAAATAAATTTGGCTAAGATTCCTTAGGAACATTGCTTCCATCAACTTATTCTAGCTGCAAAAAAGTTTACTTAAGAGAGGCGTTAACAGCACTCGGTTTACAGAAGCTCAAAAATTACCAGATGTTCACAATGAAATTTCTCTTTGAATGAAGAAGTCTGATTGTCAATTGCCCAATGGAAGTCTTAACTATAAAGACAGAAAGGGGGGGGGGGGGAAACAAGACACCTTTTTCACCCCTAAAAATATAAGGAGCACCTAAAACCTGAAGCTGTCCCATGCCATCATCACTATTCACTGCATTCAGATCAACATTTGGAGCTGTATAAAGCTCTTAAATCACAAGAAAACTGGAGAGAAACCAAATCCCAGACATAGTCAACTGCTGTAACACCACTATGACTTGTACCACTTGGACACTTTGAAAATAATGCTGTACCCTATACATACATATTTTAGCATCTGAGTTCATTTACTACGTTAAATCAAAGTCTGAATGGGTCTTTCACAGGCAGAGTGCTTTGTAAGAGATAAAGCTCAACAACTTGAAAGATGATGCTAGCAAAACCTCATTCTGAGATCTGTTATTCATCCACTGTCAGTTATGTCTTCAACTTTCTCCTGTACAGCGTTCCTCAAGCATGAGCTGAAGGATTTTCTCTGCTCTCATCTTTGACAACAGCACGATCAATCAAGTTTCCACAATCCATTTCAAGAAGTTTCCTGCCATCAAAGGCAAAACTGGTAGACACAGCAATGATTGCACAATCTGACACACCTTTTAATTCATGAAGTGGGCAAAATTTACCTTAGAGCTCAATTCACAGCTCAGCTGGTAAAAACACAGTGTTGCCCTAGTAGCATATGATTAGATATATACCGGTACCTCAGAAGTGTAAAGTCTTTATAAAAAACTTCAAATTTGCTATCTACATCTCCTAAATTTTCACAACAGCAACCACAGTTACTAGAAGGAGAACTAATGAAACTGAAGTGCAAGGATAGCAAGGAACAGCAGCAGACAGGACTAGGTCAGGAGTTTTACTTCTCCTAATAAATCCTATATGGGTAAAAATAAATACTATCTATTACCAAAGCAACTACTTAATCCAGATGGCATTTATACACAAACCTGATCAGCTGAAAATGCACCAAAAGAGTCATCAAAAAGAGCTGAGGGCCTCTGAGGGAAAATCTAAAAGGAGGATCCATAACATAAAGAAATGTAAAGAACACTCAACGAATTAGCGCCTTTACAAACCTTAGGCACTTCTGGAGTAGATACCAAAAGCAAACCAGAGTTCTACCTACTCCAAACATAACAGTCTAACACTACTTTAAGCAAAGGATTAAACATTTTAACCAACTCTGCTGTCCTATATTTCTGTACAATGCCTCTAGATAGGTCCCTGTTTAACCTTAGACCAAGTTTGTTACACACTTGCACATGCAAGTTTCAAGCTAAAATATTAGCCTGTGCTCCTTGTTCAAAGATTTTTGAGATACAAGAAAGTACGTTCTTTTTCTCGTACCTCTTCAATAATTCTGCTTTAACTACCTAGATAGCTTCTTTACTAACATGATCATTTTATATTTATACCATTGATTTATGCTCTTTTCCTGCACAGTTCTGCTTCTTTCAAATTTCAGAAAATAGAACTATTGACACATACTGAAAGAATTATTCCCCTGCATCCCCTATGTTCAGTGGTTCATTAGATTACAATCCCTTTTTCCAAGGGGAAAAAGGATTAACAAACAAATTCAAGGAAGAGCACCTAAACAAGACTTCAAACTTTTCTGGGTATCTCAAAGAAGAATAGGTAGAGTACATGAAGGTCACACACAGCTACTGCAGAAAATGGCAACAACAATCTAAGAGGCAGCATTTCTGAGTTGCTACCGAATCAACAAATATGCAAGGAGCTGCAAACACTTCTCCTTGCAGCACAGATTTTTCTAAAGGAAGGTGCAAAAAAGTTCAACCATTTTTTGATATCAGAAGTCTCCCCATGAACTTTTCATGCTGCTCCTATTTCATCATTGTATTAGGCTAGCACATGCTTCCCTACTTTAACGACCAATGGAAGTTACCACAGGCAATTCTTTCCGCAGCCCCCTAAAAGCACTAAGTACTATGTTGCATCACTTGCACGAGGAACAGCATCCAACTTCATTATTACGGGCAAAATAATCCTTAGATGTAGAATGTTTTGATAGATTCTAACACTAAAGCTATTTCTAAAAAGATACTGTACAAGGAACTTACTACTAAGGGTCCAAACCTCACTTATGTCCTTCTGTATCTTACATGAATACAAGCCCTTCTGTGAATGGTAGCTCCCTCATCACCCTCTCCCCTCCCAGGCTGATCAACCTTTTGGAGACACGATGCAATAGTTATCAATTTTCTCTACCTTTTTAGGTGAGAAGACTCCCAGTGTTCCTCCATCTTCCCGAATGGCAACTCCCATTTCCGCCAACAATGCCTCCCTGAGAGAGAAAAGCAAGATATTTACCATATTTTAGGCTTCTTAGACAAAATAAGGTCTAATGAAAGCCAATAACGAAATATATCAGACTTTCAACCTGCCTATCCACTGACCATACAGCCAGGACTGTCACCACCTCATAACACAATAGGGCAAGTTTCTAAGCTTTAGTCCTAGGGTTTATAGGCCTGCAGAACAGCAACAGCAAAAATTTTACAGAGATTTAACAGCATTTTAGTGCAGTAACATATCACAAGATAAGTACATTTTAGGACATTACATTCATTGCTTCTTTAAGGAAGGTTAAAGTCTGTTCTAAATTTAAATATTTAATTTAGGTAAAAGGAGCTACCACTATTCATTAATTTACAGAGACTTAACTGGCTCTTCCTGATCTAATATAGAAAGTACTCTCTCCTTCTTAAGACATAAAAAGGATTGTATCGGGTCAAACTGTTCATGTAACACAGTATTCTTGGCTTTGACAAAGCACAACAGTGACACCAACACAGAAGAATAAGAACATGGCAAACACTGTGATATTTTCCCCAAAGTATTCTCACAGTCTCCCAATTTCTTCCTAAGGAACTTCCAGAATTAATGGTGGCATTTCTTTTAAACAGATATCCAAAGTGGTTTTGTTGTTGTTTTTTGAGGTTTTGTCATCTTTTTTTTAAATTCAACTCCTAGCATCATCAACATCATGCAGTAAAGACTTCCACAGCTTACCTATGTATTGTGAGAACTTCCTATTTGTTTCAAATCACCTGTTAGCCTTAAAGTCCCTTAGCTCTGTCAGTGAATAATCAACCTCTATCCACTTGCTTCATATACCTCTCATGATTTTATGGACTGCTCAGTCACACTGTTTCCAGGCAAAGATGTCCCCCTTATACATTTTGTAAGCTTTTAATATTCTAATAAGTAATGCTCTGTTTGGTTGCACCCACTTTCTGGCAATTATTAAGTATCTGTCTTTTTGCTCTAAGACACAATTCAAACCAAAGCTGGAAAGCTGGACCTGTTTCATAATTTTAGATACTCCAGTACTAAACCCAATCTTTTCTGCTTAGCTTTAGGGCCAGAATTTTTGGAATATAAGAGAATGATGGAAGAAGGAAGAAAGAGAACGGGACTCCATGCTGCTCCACAGCAGAAGCCAATATAGCGGCTTAGAACCTTACCTGAATTACAAGGGTAAACACTTTAACTGTAGGAAATATAGGAAAGAATACGTCTTTCTCTCAGCATTGCCCCCGAGCAATAATACACCACTAAGCGCTATTCTGCTGTTCCATTGCTTTTGAACAGAGTAACATTCTCCATTTTCCACACTTCTCCGTTTTCTAGAGACCATTCACATCTACAGCACTTCTGATTCCTGACCTTTCCATCCTAATGGCCTCAGTTTTCCTCAGCTTCTCTTCCCATGTTTCATTCAGCTCTGCAATGATCTTCTCAGATTCCTGTGTGAAAATCCCAGAAGCTGTTTTACAATTCTTCTCAAAGTTCTTTACATGATACACAAAGCAATTAAAGTTTGTGTTCAGCTCTAGACCTCAAATTAATTTTGGATATAAAAAGTACTCTCAGCACTTCAAAACTCTTGTCTTCCTTAGTTTTTAAAAGGGTAAATAGCCTTGAAGACAAGCTGAGAAGAAAAGACAACTTCATATCTAACCACAGTCAGACTTTAATTTGAACCACCTAAAAATTTTTTTTTTTTGTCTGATTTACAGACATCATTCAGTAAGTGGATGCCAAGGAACTGCAGAGACCACACTGTTATTTCCGTGGCAACAGCGGGTTTTCCAAAAGGAAAGGGATATGCAGTGTGTGTTCCAGCCCATTCCAATCCCTGTGGCACTGTCTCAGGGACAAGACATGAGAATGAAGCACAGATTCAACATAGCCAGCTCTCCCCACTCATCCACCCATGGACACTGGGGGGGCTTTCATAAAAATTAAGAAATACTTCACTGTAATGCACTTTTGATGCGGTTCAATTCTATGCAGAATTGGGACAAGGCTGCTATTGTCTGGATAAAGCATGCTATTCTGTGTGCTTCACATTTTAATCTGTGGGGGCTGGGCGAATACAACAGTGGCAGGATTATTCTTCCTCCTTTTTTCAACTTTGGGGTAATTTGGTTTTCTGAAAGCTGAGTGCATTTGCTAGTCAGCCTTTGTCCACACTAGTGCTGACCAGGTCTCCTGAAGTCTATACTTATGATCAAATTTTCCATAATTACCACTGCATCAAAGGACCTGTAAACAAGAATCAAGATTTTCATTTATAATTTAGTTGTAGCTCCAGGCTACAATTAAACCTAAATAATCCTAACAGGAAAGGCTGTGCATGAACTCAGTTTCTAGCCCACTGCAGTTAAGTGCCCTTTTTAAGGTGCAAGTGGGTTTCAGACAACTTCCTACAGAAACAGTAGCATACTGCATGTATTCATGAAGGAAAAGTTCTCCCGGGTTCACTGCTATTTAGCCTTGGAAAAGACCAAAACAACCTCCTTACTCTACAGTGATACCTACCTTCAAACGTTCAATTGCCTCTTCTCCTCCAGGTGTTGACATGATTCTTTCCTGTATACTGGACACAGATGTTAAGCCCACCTGACTACTGAGAGAGCAGGAGGATGGAGATGCAGTGAGGGACCCCATGGAGGCTGTGGAAAAATTGCCAGGACGTTGATTCTCGGAGGCTAGCAAGTACCTATGTTTATTGTTCTGAAAATCTTTCAAATCTGGGAGAGAGACACACAGACAGAGGGAAGGCAGAAAGACGGGAAAAAGGAAAATAGGAAGAGGGAAGGAACAAGAAAAAGGAAAGGAAGGAAACACCAGTGTAAGAGGAAAGCATTTAAGCAGCAACAAGACAAGTTTTGTAATTTTTAGATGGCAGTTCTGAAATAAATCTTTAATATTAGTATCCATAACATAACTCAGTTCAGACCCTGAGGATTATTAGTAAGGACTGCATCATAATCCATTTTGATCAAAAAAGCTTGAAAAAATAAGTTATACACTTGCCAAAAAATAAACCATCCTATTCCTAACTGAATACTAAACTGAGCACCATGGAGCTCAGACCAGGAGCGGATTCAGTTCCTCAGGAGATTAGTGACATTTTGAGCTGAAGTCTGAATAGACACCAACCTCTTAAACTCAGCAAAACATTCTCTTCCAGGCTCCTTTAATCTAAAAATGATGATTAAGAAAATCTTTATCACAG
>NW_008824934.1:3287763-3300103 GCF_000699105.1 Pygoscelis adeliae | reverse complement strand
GAACTACTCTTCCTTAAATTCTCACAGGAGAGTATGTAAATCACTTGTCAGTCCATGATGGGGAGAAGAGAACACAAGTTCACAGTAACATTGTTATGTTACTTCTTGGCCCTCCTTATCTGAAAAATGGAAATCTAAGATACCTGATCAGTGAAATATCTGATAAGGCTCTCATAGTTCAGAAGGTGCTTTAAAGCTTTTTGGTCTTAGTTTAGATGAGGAAGGCCTTAAAAAACCACAAAATTTCATAAGGCAGCTTTTGTAGCCTGAAAACCTGAGGGCCTGAAAAATGCCTCCTTGAAAGACAGAAAACACAGAAAAGGTGCATGAATGATTTAAGAACAAATATCCAAAGGCAATTTATTTTAATCTAACTTAGCTTCTCAGATATGTCTGTAAACCATATCCTCAGAATAATCACACACCAAAAAACAAAAAAGTCTTCTAACATGGAAATATCAGACAACTAAATAGCTCAGTTTTAATAATTTTGATAGGTTTAAATTCTATTTCAAAAACAAATCCTTTAAAATAAGTATCCTTAGGAAAGAAACAGGTCAAATCAGACCTTGCAAGTTATAAACAAGGGCTTCACACTTAGAAAAATGAGACGCTCACCCAGACATTGCACAAATTGCCATGTCCTCCTACATCTCCTCTACTCCTATCCTGAACAATTCTGCTATTGTCAGCCTTATGCCCTAGTCCACTCCACATTCAACCTGCTGTTTCAGCCTCATGAAACTGATCAAGTCAGTTTGAAAACCACCATCTGCAAATACAGGAAGCAGGGGTGGAAGTTTAACAGAAGAGAAGCAGGTTAAGGAAAGGGAATGCCATCAGGATGAGGAAAGCAGGCACGACAGAGCAGGGAGGATGAAGTCTCAAAAGGCCAATAGACACATGCACTCCTGAAGACAAAGTGGCACTTGCAATAGCTTTCACAGTTGCTGTGACCACAGAGAACCAAACCCCTCAACATCATGCACGCTTCTCCTGGAGGCTGCAGCTTTCACACAGATGACATATGCACACGCTGGAAGCAGCATCAGAACATAAGACAAGGCCAGGATGAGTCTTTACACCACCAGTAGCTTTAATTTTAGGAAATTTCAGACAGATCTCTTCCAGTTGATATTGTTTGAGTGAGGGTGAAGATAACTGACTGAAAGAGTTTAAAAAGTCTACCAACCCAAAACTTACACAGAATACATTTCTCTTGCAATGGACTACATATATTTCACTTTCATAGAAGCAAACAGTAGAATAGAAATAAAATGCTATTTGCTGACTGTTTTTAACCCTATTAAGTTCATCATCTGCAACCAAGCATTTGAGCTCAAGTAAGAGACCTTCATCAGTATAAGATGTCCAACTTTTTCTTTTTTTTTTTTAAGAGACTATACAAAATAAATAAATCTCAATCTCCAGGAGGAACTGATAACGCTTCACCTTGAGTTAATCAATTGACACATTTAAAACAAATACTTCTAGGTGGAAAAGAGATGTTAAAAGGCCAGGAAGCTACGTGAGCAGAAGCTGTTTCAACTGAGTAACTTGGGAAAGATTTGAGAAAAAGATTTTCTAGTTTGAATCTAAACTGTTGGCTGTCATGAAAACAGACTAAAAGAATTACCACTCTCCCTTCTATATTCTGCCAGAAAGAAAGCAATGAACATACGTTGCATTTTAAACTTTGCACTTTTTTTTGACTGTCAACTTAATCTAAGAAATGCTGATTAAGCTAGTTTTCATGAAACTGCATTGCATTCCACAGTGAGTGTTCTGTCTGGGATTTCCCTGTGAGAAATGCTGGCATGCAAAGCTCAGTTAAAAGCTGACCCAGAGAAAGCAGGTTAAAAAGAGAACCACACAATACACACATTTGCCTCCACTTCCAGAGTATTCATCTCCCATTGGATCAACTGAAAGGAAGCAGGAGGGAAAATACAAGAAGGATCAAAATTGAAGGTTCACCAGTGACACAGGAAGGGAAGAGAATACTATATGATCTTTAAAGAAACAAAACACAATTTTCAGTAACACATAGTTTTTTCAGTTTTGATTTAGAACCAGACTGTACCAAGCATGAAAACACCTGCATTTCATTGTCTTCTGGCCCATTTATCTTGAAAACAAGCAAACAAAACGGTAAATACATGTTACACATCTTTAAGCATTCTGTGACTAAGTGAGGACTTCTGTTTCACAGGCAGACAGCTCTGACAAATCAGAAACTGGTGCAACATTCACTTTTTTTTTTGTAAGTCAAAGAATCTTTTAATCCACTGGAATACATTCTGTGTTTTTATGGGCATCTCCTTCACTAGGCATTAAATCACTGTTCATATTATAAAAGAATGTAGCAGCTAAAATTTTACTTTATTTGTCTTGCTTGGAATGAAGACAAGGAAATAATTCACGTACAAGTTTATTGTGGTGCCTTAAGAGGTTGCTGGCAAAGCAAAATCAGTACAATACTGCTCTGCCAACCTAACTTAAGATCTCGCCCCAAAAGAATTCATTATTTATTCACAAGCTGCTGTTTCATAGTGAGTTATTTTGAGATGACAAATGGTTGGTCACTCAGGACATTGTCTAACAGGAATTAGCCACCATTTTCTTTCCTGAGCAAGGATGGCATTGAAGCCAGGCATCAACTAAAAACCTTAACCCTTTAAGGAGGAAGAAAAGATGCTTTCTTTCTCAGTATGAAATTAAGTTTCTGTATCTCAACTATCCTCCTTTTATTGGCAGCCAGACAAAAAGCCCTCCATAACTCACCAGGGCAACTCTTGAATGTGTAAGTTCTATTACAAAAAATCATTTCTACAGTAATAGGAAACTCAATCTCCAATGTTTTTCCTTGAGAGTTTGAAGGTGGCCTGTCAACTGTAGGATGTTGATCCTAGGATGGGTTGTTTGAAGACAGAAGAGGCTACCATTTCTAAAACCATGTTCAAAATGTAATATCAGCACCTGCATTTAACTTCCATGTTTTAAACCCCTTTCTCTCGCAGGCCTGGCTCTCCCTCCTCCGTAAGAGAGACCAACCTCAAGATGGTAAGGTCCATTTAACCCACTTACTGTCAATAATATCTCCCAGCCCTTGGGCACGCAGGAGATCCTTAAGCCTTGTCACCTCCTCCTTCAGCTCACGCACCAGCTTGGCATTGGGATCTTCATTGATAACAGCATTGCATTTAATCTGTTTTGCACGATCAGCATATCTGGAACCAGACCAAAAGAATAAAACCTTATAACGAACATATAAGTGCTTATTTGCAACACAGGAATGCAGCAATATAAGAGACATTTAGCTTGCAGCTGTATGTCAGAAGAGAATCCTAGATTATATTCAATCAATGCTTTTGAATTCTTACTTAATACAGGGTATTGCTGCAAAAAAGACAAGTCCTATTCAAGATGGATTAACAAGGTGCACCATATGTACAACAGACATTTTTCTCTTTTTTCTTTATTCAGTGCTTTGAAACCTCAGCTTGACTAATATGCTCAATTTTAGGGACCACACTGGAAAAGAACATACAAACACGAGAAGATGAGTTTGATTTTTCAAGTTAAGAGTAGGCAATAAATCCCTAGCTCCCTATTCACATACAATCGATTGGTTTTCCTCGTTCAGGGTAACTGAGTTCTTGCCAGTATAGAGTCTTACTCCCCACAGATTTTCTCAAAGTATAACCACCTGAAGGTTAGAAGGATAGAATGTGGTCATTACAGCTAACAGCTACCCATATCCATCTCAGATAAGAAAAAAGTACCTTAAAGTGCTCAAAGTTTCATCGTAGTTTATGTCTGCCGGACTCAAAGCAGCAACCATCGCAGTTCTGGAGTTACCGCCTATAATGAACAGGGAACAGGCAAGATTTTAGATGAAACTACAGTGCACAGCCTAGGCACTAATTACCTACTAAATATCAGTATTTTCAATAAATTATAGAATTCAATTATATTCTACATTACTAAGGAACATACAAAAATCATAGGAAAGAGAGCTGTAACTTTAACAAAGGGTGGAACTATGTGACTCAGATTTGACTACTAAAAATATTTAACCTTATACTTGACACAAATTTAAGTTAAGCGAGTTAAAAGCAGTCAGAAAATTTAGTGAGAATCTCTTTCCATATTGGCACAGGCAAACCAGCCATACCTAGATTTTCTCGAAGAAGCCATGTAAGTACAGAATCCCTGTATGGTATAAAGTCTGTCTTCTTCTTTTTTTTACTCTACAAAAAAAGAACACACTACTGAAAAATAGACATCGAATGGAAAATTCATGTTTAAGACATAAAAATCATACTATAGGTATTAAAAGAACCATGACAGCATACACATATGCTATCTAAACAGAAGGGTGGCTCATCCTCAGTTGTACAAGTGATTACCGAGTTTGATATTAGATAACATGCAACATATTCAGACATCTAAACAGAAGATAAATAGTCCAGAGAATTCCCTTGAAGCACTACCTTCAGAAAGATTTTTCTGTGTATGAAGAATATCTTTTCTGACATTTAAATTCTGTGTTCTAACACCATTCCAAGAGAATTTAAGCAGTAAACCTTAGTCGTTCAGGGGAAGATTCAATTTTCCTTTGCTAGAAAAGTTACAGCTTTTTAGAGCAGTCAAAAATCCATTTACAGGAGATTCCACAGCTACAGAGACACAGGTGCACATGTGAAAGGACAACTAGCCAATCTTCCTGTGTTTCTGTAAGCAGTTATTAGGAAACTTGAGGACAGAAAAGATGAAAGTACTTGGGCACTGAAATTAGAAGTATGAGTAGAAAGGAGGTAGTTTTAGGGGGGGGTTGTATGTTTTTATTTTGGTTGGGGTTTTTTTTTGTTTGTTTGTTTGTTTTTTTAAAGACAACAAAACTTAATAGACACTACTCAAACCAAAGCATAAGGTCACAAGACGGGTGCCCAAGTATCTAAATACTCTGTCCCAAAATCAGTAGCGATAAATGTAGAACTTCTGCACAAGAGAAGAGGGTCTTCTCAGTACCTTTGGCAGACTTCCCTCCAAATTTCATTGTAAAGGCTTTCCCTAGCTTCTTTATTTGGTCTAAAAGAAACAAGGCTTAACTTCAAAAGCTCTATAGCAGAATGTGAATCTTGGGTCATCCATTTACTTACACAAATCATTAGTAGGCAAACATCCTGCTTTAAGAGATGCCAAAAGTTTAATTCCACACAACATTTAACACAGGATATGGCTTTGCAATAAAAGGCTTGATTATAGTTTGTGTGAAACTCCTCTTAACACTCAAGAGGTGCTTAAAATGTGTTAGTCTTGCAATAGTTCTATTGTCCCTTGCCAAAGGTGAGTAACCTTACAAAGGACAAGTAAAATTACTAAGAGCAGGTAAGCACCAGATGCTAAAGCTGAAGACTAGAATTGACTATCACCTACAATCCATCATATGGGGTAAAGAAAAAAGCATGGAGAGTAGAAGCATGAAAGCAAAGTTACCCCTACTAAAAGTAAATATTCCCAAGGTAAGTCACTAAATCAGGAGCAGGGATGTAATAAAAGAATATTCCTAAATACGTACTTAAATGTGAACTTTTCATTAACTTATCCCCAACCTTAGAACATTTTGAAATTTTAGTACTGATAATTCTCAGGCTTCATGACTATAATTTATAGTCACAGGAATTTCTCAAAGACCTGGCATAGAAGATCCCTGCTCTTTGATTCCAAAGTGAAGAGAGTAAAATCTTACACTCAGGCAAAAAAGACAACATCCACTACTACTCAGACCATCATACCTTGTTGGTGCAGTTATCCTAAGTTGAAAGCATTAAAGAAAGAGGAAGAAGATACAAGATGAGCTTCTTAACAGAGCTTTATATGTAATTTCCATGTTATCTTGGATAGCATATTCTTTTCTTGAGAAGCCCAGTGAATGAGAATAGTTTTCATTAAACAAAAATCTGAAAAGCACTTAAGTATATTCAACCTGCCCAAGCTGTTGAGAACTTTTAAAAGGAACAGCAGTAATTTACTTGTTGTTTTTTTTAAAATATTAGTTGAGTCTAAAAGTAAAAGACAAAGTACTTTTCTAAACCTACAACATTACGTTTGGATCAACATATACTCACTTAACACATTATTAAGTCTTGCCATAGCAAAAGAAGCCAGTGATAATCAAATTACTATGCTGGTATTTCTAAAATTTTTTAACAACAAAGCTGCAGTTAGTTCTCTAAAATTATTCTTTCAAATAAAAATAAAATTACTGCTCTGCAGAACTAAAAGCTTGCTATGTGAACATGTCTTCTAGACAAACGCAGGCTTCTTTTGCAAGGGTTCTTCACAGCTAAATAAACCAATGCTTCAATCTATCAACAAATAAAGTTTCTACCAGCCTGCATGACATTCACAGAATACTATCAACACTACTCATCTATCAAAATACACACAGCTCATTTGGCTGAGAATGCTAGGCCAAGAACAGTGAATTCTGCTGTACTCCATGGTTTTTACTGTCTCAGTTTTACTAGCTATGGAAAGGTTGTTGCAGGTAAGCAAATGCGGTACTTACCACTTCGGCCAATGCTGAAATAACTTTGCCCAGAGTTGTGAGAGACTTGTTTATATTTGCTCCTTCCTGAGAAAACAGAATCCAGTATTATATAGTAATTAAAATTGTTCAACCATGAACCTCTGTAGACTAAATGAGCCAAATGTCACATCCATGATCGGGGCTGGGGGCGAGGGGAAGTCTTCAGTTTTGCAACTATTTTTTCCGTAGTTATAATAGCAATCCTTTCTTTTCCTCATTATTTGTCAAGCAAAGACTCCACATGGTGCTTGTGCACCCACTTCTCTTTCTTTCCCCATACATCAATGGCCCAATACCTTTAATCGGGTTCCTTTGGCACCAGTTGAATCAGCTCGCTCACTCCCAGCTAGATCCACAAGGCTAATCTTGCTGACCTGAAAACAGAAGAAAGCACATTAACAACGAGAATTAGTTCTTGGTGAACTAGAGTAAGAACAAAACTTCAAAGAATTCTATGGCATGAGAACTCTAATGTCTAAAAAAAAAAAATCACTGTAGTGTGCTTAAAACTACAGTCAAAGTTTTCACAAGCAATTAGCTTGATGCTGTTATCTTATGGATAAGAAGTGTCTAGGATTATGCTCTAAGTATCACTATACTCTAAATTACCTAAAAAAAGAGAATGAGGTCTCACATGAATAGAGCAGAACAGAAGTCAAAAGAAATTAAGTTACTGCTACAGACAACACAAGAATCTCAAAGGAAGAGAAACTTGTTGTTTCATCCTGACTCCAGTGACACCAACAATAAAGCACTGGCCTAACTAAAGCTACAGACTGCATGTCAGTTAATGATAATTTTATAGGGTCTTATGATTTGGAGGGGTGAGGGGCATCTTCAATACATAAATTTTTTTCAGATCTGTCCACAGTAGTCAGTTCATAAATGTGAATATTACCTGTATTTCAGCTACTTTTGCATGCAGAGCCTCTATTTCAGAGTAATAAAAGCCAGAAAACTGTTCCATGCTAAACAGTGTACCTCCTTTTAACATGCAAATTCCAGAAAGTGCCTAAGTCTCACTCATCCCAATTCCTGTGCCCAAAGAAAAGAACTAACGAGGCAAATATTTCGCACTGACAAGCAAAACCACAGAAAGTCCTGGGAACAAGACTGGGGAAGATTAACTTCTTTTATTTCACATATCGCTCCCCATAGAACCTAGCCCTCAAGGCCATATTTTTCCCACATCTATATAGTCTCCTCCTGCACATGTTCCCCATTTAGTTGTTTTTAGAAATACAATTTAGAAATATGTAGAAATACAATCAAACAAAATCCCATAAGAAATAAAAGCGCTCTGTCAAGGCACACAGCAAGTTTACCCTTAAACAAAACACCAGAAAAAACAATTAATTCTCATTTTCTCACCATACTGCCAATAAGAATAAGTCACTGCAGGGAAGATTTGTGAAAAACAGTCAGAAAGCCACTTCTTATCTGTAACATACCTTCTCTGTGGAAAGATCAGTTTCTGTGTCGTGTTTCTTCTGAGTAAAGACTATTGTAAACACAGCATGAGAGCGGCTGCTGGTTTCGTTCATGTTGGTAGCTGCCACAGTCCTAAAGAATGAACAGATATAGACATGTTTAGAAAACAGTAGCCTCTGTGCTGCAGGTACAACTACCTGCAGGGCTGAATGCAGCTGTAGAGGAATGAGACCAAGAGTTCACGTTCTGCCCTGTAACCAAGACCAAGCCACACCGAATACCATTAACAAACCCTTTCATTTTTCACTCCTGAATTACTCCCATCTTCATCACAGTTTAAACTGAGCTTCCTCAATCTGTGTACTCAATAATCTACCTTACACTCAAACACACAAGAAAACGCGAGCGGCCTTTATGTCAGTCTTTCCCACATGTTGTTAAATGGAGCCTACAGCTGACATGAAAACAACTACTAATGAACCAGAATCTAAAGCTAGAATGCCAACTTTAGTCCTGACCACTTGAATGAATGAAAGAGGAGACTGTGTTTACATGTTTATTTATACCAATATAGCGATACAGTACACAATGAAGGCAGAACTAAAAGCCAGTATAATTATTTACATACTTCATCTCAAGCCATTACAAGCTTCAACTATCTATACAGCGATTTGCAGCACTATTTCACCACACAAATCCATTTCAGCCTTTTAATAGCATTGATCAGTGCATATTTCACCAATACTCCTCACGTGACACGAGAAGATATTTTAAATTTGCTGCTGTATGCCATATATCCCCACAACAGAAATAAAAATATGTAACACTCTACTATCACTAACCTGGCTTTGTTCCCAGCATCCATGAGGTCTGCAATGTCTGTATAAGACGTGACTGCTAACTTGGACAGATCTTCCACATATGGTCCAAGCAGAGGATGTTCTCGCACTCGCAAATTCCCTTTGTTCTTCGGGTTCAACAAGTCTCTGACTCTCTCACAGTAAATCTCCATGTAACTCACCTGAAAACAGGAATTTGCATGGACAATTTAGTGTTTCTTAAGGTTTCCTCTGCAAGCAGCTCTGCAGCATTTCAGAGTGCCACCAGTAGAAACTCCCTCAGTCCACCGCAGGAAAGCTATAGGTGGGTGTCTCAGTTCATATAACAGCTTGAGACAATGGCAGAGGGAAGAAGAGTCACTAGTCTCACGCATCAGATCTCCAACATAAGCTGCAGGCCTTGCATCCATATATAGATCCCTCAACCATTTCAAAAAACATTGGTGTTTAATTAAAAATTATACACTTGAGTTCACAATCATTTTAACAGCTTTAATATGACACAGCAGCAAAACTATCTTTCTGAAGAGGCAAACAAGACAGATGGTAAAAGGAGTCTGCCTACAAGGAATCTTTCTTATGAACCTCCAAAGCAAACTTAAGAAGGGAAAAAATTAATTTCTTTGTATGCAGAAGTAACTTTTGATTCTAAGCTGTACCCACGTCCTGCTGTATTCCCGAGTCATCAGTACAATTATTCAAACTACGGTAATCTTAAATCTGCACCCTTTGAAATAAACTATGAAGTCAAGTATATTTTTAAATGCACTCTTTTATTTTTATGTGTCTCATGGCACTAGGCTTATCCCAGTCCAACAGGTACTTAGCAGCTCCAGCAGACAAGATATTAAGCATTAAAAGTGATAGTAAGTTATTCACTTTCATTCTGTGGAAAGATTACAGATGCAACCAGCAGTTTTAGAAATACAAAAAGACATCTTCAACCTCTAAATAAGCGCAACTCAGAAAAATTAATTCTATATCCAAAACACATCACAACACACTATTTATACGCTTACATCACAGTTTCTGTCTAGCTGTCTCATTCTTTTGGATTTCCATTATAAGAGAGACTATTTCTCTCGCTCTCTTACATGCACAAACCTATGCTTGGAGACATAATCAGAACCACAAACAAGTACCAAATAGAAAAAACATCATTAAAATGTGGGAATCTTCTCATCCAAAAATCCTAAATGTGATGCTCCTATGGCATTCAAGCATTAAGGCATCAAGTGTTAATAAAATACAATTATATGAAGCATTAAAATGGACAGATTAAAAGCCACAGAACTAGTAATTTTCCAGTTCTCTAATTTAGATGCAGTAATGATTGGAGTTCACATTTATTAGTAATAATCACATGTGACTTCTACTGGCTTTTTGGTCTTCCTTTCTTTCAAAGCCTGCAATGTATTTGCATGTCAAGCCATTAAAACTGATTGGGGGAAAAAAACAGTAAGAGAAAGAAAATACTGTTTCTGCGAAGCACCTGCTTTTATTTTATCAGCATCTTAATGCAGCATCAATAATGCAGCACCTAAGCTCAGTTTGATGTCCAGCACACAGATATTCTTTGGTGTCTCACCACACTCACCTCTACAGAATATGACATTTCTTCATTGCTGTTGTCATTGATTTTCTCAAACAGTTCTTCACAGAGCTGGAAACAGATTAAACCCGAGTCAGAAATTAGTCATTACTGAGTAGTAACAAGTAACTACTATAACACGTCATTAAATTGGCTTTAGAGTGAGGGTACGGGAAGAAAAAGAACGTATTACATCAATCACATACAGCCTCACTGGGAAGATACTTCATCTCAATTCTACATCACTATCATTCAATCTTATTTTATATAGTATCTCAACAATTGTTCTAGGTTTAACCAATATTATTATTCTGTACTACAAAATTAGAAAAAGCCTATAATAACTGGAATTGGAAGTAATAATTTTAGAAAGGAATGATTAAAATCCTTAATCCTCTCCTAGTCTCATAAAAACAATAGTCTGTTTATTCGGTGTGCTGAAGTTCCAGGATTCAGATTTAAATCAATAGGCAGAAATTATTTCAAAAATTTTTAACAGTATCTTCATATGAAGGATACTTTAACTATCAGCGGTCTACTGCTTCACGAGTGCTTGTCTACAAGTAACTGAAATGAGAGACCTAAAATTAAGATAATAAAGGAAGAAGAAATGAACAGCGGGCAAGCCATGGATATGTATTTGGAGATTAAAAAGCATGGGTATAGAGAGGAATAGGAGCAGAAGGAGGTTTCTGGAACAGATCTCTAAAAGCCACTGTATGGAAAATAAACAGGTTCTGAAGAACACAGGCAATTTTGAAAGTATACACTCTGAAGTATTCAGTCAACACACGGTCAAAGCATCATAAAATTTCACACTAGGGACTGCCAGACAGGGAATTTTGCCAACACGTAAGAATTTAATGTCAGCAACCTATATTACTTGGAACATGATTGTGCTGTACCTTCTGTGTATGGGACAAGAAAGAGAACAGATTCAACAAGGTCTCTCTGAACAGATAATTTATTTTGTACCTTTATGAGAAGGCCTCCCAGAGAAATTGGAGGGAAATTATTTTGTTTTAAAACTGAAGTAGATAACAGGAGCATTATTAAATCTACAGGAGCATTATTAAGTTGGGGGTTTTTTTAGGACAATGTTTAATTTGTATGTATTTGAGGTTTCAGAAAAACAAACAGGAATATCAAGATTACAACAAAAAATTTTAGCACGAAGCTGTTGTCACAGATTTTCAGCTCATTTCACCTGTTACACTGTTACTTTATATTACTGTAATAAAACAAAAATGCTTAGCTATAGCAACTCTGTCCTTCATCACATTAGCTCTTTCAACATTATTTTAAGCTGATCACCAGAACACTCGCTACCTATTTCAGGACATACGCCCACGCTATTAACAGAGAGCAACGCTCTGTGTCATCTATTTCACACCTGTGGCACAGGGCCAACATCTACCACAAACCTGTAGCACAATGAGGACTCAAGCTGTTCAGCATATTTATTTATTAAAACTGAAACCCAACCTCAGATTTCTATTTTAGGAATGGAGGAACACACTGTCTTCCAGCAAACTTGGTCCACTGTCAGCACCTACACACTAAGGAAAGCCTGCACTTAGAACAAGTGTCTCACAACCAACAGCTATAGAATGCTAAATTCATGATGATGGCATAAATTGTTGCCAGCCAAAATTTCCTGTGGGAGTATCTCATCTTCTTCAAATTTCACGGCAAACGTCAAAAACAGATTTCAGGGGGGGAAATAACACTGGGATGTGCTCAGTTGCCCTAAATATTTTTCCCCAATGTTTTGATACACTTAATTTCTTACCAAGATATATTATTCAGTTTTTAGCTTTGGGAAACTTGTTTCCACAAAGTGTTTCTGGCATGTTCATCAGTAATATTACTGTTTGAATT
>NW_008824934.1:3261873-3287739 GCF_000699105.1 Pygoscelis adeliae | reverse complement strand
CAGAGAAGGAGACAAGAAACCCAGTGAATAAGACATCTTCATTTACTAGTTTGCTGGGGAAGTGGAGAAATTGGATGTAGGAAAAATATACAGAGTGTATAGCACAATTAAAAAAAAAGTAATAGAGGGAAAATTACTTATAATGCTCTTTCTCCCCAGTAGCTTTCTTTCACTTCAGAAGTAAGCTGTGGTTCTCTGTTAACTGTTATTGCAATATAGAAAGAGCGTATCAGCAAGCGTGTATCTGAACACGCTATAAAAAAAACAAATCCCCTTTCTGGGTTCTGTTCTACCTGGGGGATTATGCCTGCTTGGCTCTCCTCCTGCTTGCCCATCATTGTGTAGGACTTCCCAGCTCCAGTTTGTCCATAGGCAAAAATGCATACATTGTAGCCCTCAAAGGCATGCAGCAACATCTCCTTCCCAATATCATTGTACACACGGCTCTGAGATGCAAAGCAGGGATCTTCAGGCTGAAAAGACATGAAAACAGCATGAATACAGTCTTATCCTATCATTCAAGTAACATTTCAAAAAGCAACTGGATTTTTTTCTACTTCTATCTTGTGGGTCAATCCCTTAGGAAGAGGCAAATGTGGCACATTTTTACACACAGCTTTTTCCCAAGGCAGTACCAGCTGGAGAAGAACGACAATGACAACCCTTGCAGGACCACTCCATCGCTGCTGAGGAAACAATCTGCACAAAGAAACCAACCAATTCTGTTTTGTGAACATTGTTGACACTACTGGAAAAGTTTTGTGCAAGATCACTGACAAACCAGATCCAGAGTGTTTGGGAGGAGGGGGACGGGGGGGGAAGTAGAGTTCATAGGGTCAATACAAAGGAATAAAGGGCTGGAAGCTACAAAAATCCCAGGCTGGCTGGTCTTGACAAGGACTCTGAAGGGTAGCACAGGGAAAAGAGAAGCAAAAGTTGCTTAGGTTTATTTTGTTGGGGGTGGGGGGTGTTTAAGATTAAAAAAATGTAAACAAACCATTAGAATGACCAAGTTTTTCTTACAGCTGTCCGATTCCACTGTCTAATCCAATCCAGGTTTCTATTTACAACCTCACTGGTGACTACAAAATCTCTAAGTATGTCAATACATATTCAAATTAGCAAGTAGCTGAACTGGTCAAGGACAATGTATCAGAACATTTTTCTATGGCTAAACTCAAGGTTAGCAATAAAACTGAAATGTAACAGTTAAAAAAAAAAAGCTACTTTAAAGCAATTTAGCCCAGTGATAAAACAAACAAAAAAAATCCACTGCAGATGCACCCAATGATGGAAATCTGTATAAGGACAAAGCAAGTTATCACCTTCAAACACTCAACTGAAAAGTTTGTTACATTTTGAAAAGAGGCACCGCTGCACATGCAATGAAAAAAATCGCAAGATAAAAATGTCAAAAATACATTGACATTTTTAACACTTGCCAGATCTCAAGGCAAATACAGAACCTGTTCAAAACAAAACTTCATGAATTGTAGAAATTTTAAGTGCTGCATTTCAAGCACTCAGGCACTGCACTGATCAAACTCCAACATCCAGTCACGAGAGGCAATCCAAGATGCAGCTCCAGGCATGGTACAGGATACAAAAATACTGAGAGAAAGCTGGATTCAGTGTATATGCTCTTTCTTCTGATGTCCTCTCTCAATTATTTAGGAAAGTCCTTGGTAAATATACTTGAAAAAGTCATCATACTAATGATTATCTACACAGATGTTTTATGTTGCACAAACCGGAAGAGACGGCACAGACAACATAGCACTGAAACTTGATTTTGTAGGAGTATGTCACTACATTGTATGCGACTGGTATTCTTAATCTAGCATTTCTCTCTTCCTGAAATGTTGGATTTTAACATTACTTGCTTCTGGAATCAGGACAAATTCAGCTGTGCTAACATTCTAATGCTGGGCTCAAGGTTTTATCAGACCAGTTCCTTTCCTTGATGCTGCTTATCTGCTAGTTTTCAGGAATTATGTTCATAATGTTCCTCTGACTGATCCTGTAATCCACTTGCATGGCTGCTCTGGAAGATTCAGTAAAAGAGCTGCACAAATTCAAGTTTTTCATCATGAAAACAATCTTGTTGGCCACAGCTTTGCTCAGAAATATTGTCTTATTTCCAACATCCAAGTTACTAAAATTGATCTTAGTGAAATGCATTATTGCTTCTTTCTATATCTTTTGAGATAATAAGGCAGTGGAGGGGTAGAGGGCAGAACAACACAGTTCTGCTGCAGAACAATTACTGGAAGTCAGCAAGACCTTAGCACCGATTTGCAGGAGGGTGGGGCAGAGGAGCTAGATGAGAGTTTACTGCTTTTGCAGCTATTGGAAACGTGGATCACTATCTCTTCCAGGTATGCTAAGGGAACCCAGGCCACATCTCTCCTTGAACTGTAAGAACTTGAGCAACTTTCACTTGTCTAAGAGCAAAACTGAATTAACTGTGTTTCACATGCATCCTTAAAATACTTAGAACAGAACATCGTTGGAGAATATTTTAAGTAATCTTTCAAATATCCACAACTTGTTATCAAACTCCAGGAGCTTAGCTTTCTGCTCGCCCCCGAACAGGAAAAGACAACATACAATGACAAGCTTTTAACCTGAATGAGGGCGAGCGAGACAAGTGCAGAAACATCTGACAGGGCTGGCATGATCAGAAGAAGAGAATTCAGTTAAATCAAGCCAGTCAACAAAAAAAAATATGGTCTTCTTGTAAAACAACTTACCGATGTGTGGGACCAATAAGAGTAGTCAAAGCTGAAGGACTTTGGTGCTTCCTTAGGATTCTTTGGGTTGATAATACCTACAAGAAAAAAATTCAAACTCTTAGCTAACTTGACATTTAGAAGCATAATTAATGAGCTTGCTGACCCTCAACTTAATCTGTGAATCTGAGTATTCACAGAGTTGCCACACTGCACAGGAGTAATAAGATAGAAGTAATAGGCTCACAGCTTCCTAACATGGTATTTCTGTAGGCCTTATTTGAAATAAGTCAAGGAAAAAAATTCCTAGAAGGAATGCTGCTGCTAAACAAAATTCTTCTATTGGACAGAAAGCCAGAAGTAAGTCATCCTGGTCCCTTGGCTTTTAGAATGGGACAGGCTTTTAGGATTTGAGGGATATTAGCAAGAAGGAAGATCCGAAACACTAAGAATTCAAGAATCCCTGCTGATTTCATAGCAGCACGACTCAAGTCTATTTTGAAACACATGTTACACAGTACAAGAGCTCACTGCAGAAGGATTTTCTTTAAGAAGCTCAGTATTTTCAGGGCATGGAAGAAGATATGAAAAAAGTTGGATCTACAGACATTTCAGCGATTATCTGCATAGTTTATTTCAATGTTCTTTTACATGCACAAAGCCCACAGACAGATTTTTAATAGGACTAACATTAACTGAACCAACCAAATTACTGGTAAATGTTCTTACTGTATACAGCCACTGAATCCCACAGTGACCCCCAACCAACTTGTATAGTTTTTCTCTTTGGAACGTCCATGTAATATACAACGGCCCTATGATGAAGTTCACACACACACAAAAAGCCAGAATGAAAAAATGCTTGTGTGTAGTTCCTATGTTATAGCCTTTACAAGCCCCATGCAAAAAGCTGACCTCCAATTGCCTTTTCAGCTCTTGCAATCCTTGACTTAATTTTCTTTCCAAGGTATTCATATATAAGAATCTAATAATCTTCACGTGAGTTAAGTCACTGAACACTTTACAAATACCAGAGTAAACATGCTTTGCAAAAAAAACTTGTTTTTTCTTCATATCAGTACATCTGTAAATTTTATGCTTTCCTTTTCTCAGATCCTCTAATTCTTTCAATATTTGACCCACACACGCACATTCCCCACAATTAATGAAAGCTCTTCCAGATACCTTTTAGGTTGTTGGTTTTGTGTTTTTTTTTCTTTCCCAGCAACAAAACAGCTTCCTATAACCTTTGCCTGGGGGCGGGGGGGCCACGGGTAAGACACAATGGATTCAGCAGTCATTTTAATGGCATATGGAATGTCTGTAGTTTCTGTATTCCAAGGAGGGTAATATATAAGCACAGCTCTTGCTGCAGAAATGAATCTCTACTGCTTTCTTCTTTTCAGTACTACAGTGCTGGAAATACTTAAATCTATTATTTCCAGCAGCTGTTTTCAACACCATCTGTGTAAGTAAGGACTGTAAAAAGGCATACTCTTGAGGGTATCAAAATTAGGTAAACCACCTTAGATTTACACATACCCATCTGCACCTAAAGCAGCAATCTGCCTTTGGGAGTGATACACTAACTATGACACGTGCAAACAAAATCTACAAAGAAAGAAGCTATACAAAGGTGGTGACAGTCTCCCTGGGGATGATTTACATCCTGATACCAGTCATCCTAAACAAAGGATGCTTATTTCTCACATATTCATGCCAGTTAGGCTATGCTTTGGGAGACGGGGGCTTCTCCCTTTCCTTCTGTGATAAATAAAAATTGTAACACCCGCATCTTTACCATTTCAAACATGAACTTAACATCATGTTGCACCAAAATCTCTGAAAATGTGGTTACAGAATCCCCATTAAAATTAGATCACTCCTCTACCAGATGCTGTGTCCCTGAGCAGGGCTGTTGTCCAAAATTACAGTGTGGAGAAAAGATCAACGTCTGGATTGCAAATAGCAACAGTTGCTACTCTATTTCTTGTGGCCAACTCCATTTCACTTGGATGCACCTTGTGCTGACATTCTTGCCTTATAAAAGCTGACAAGACATGCAAAGCCAATGAATAATGTGCCTTGCACCAGTCAGTGTCAAATGGCAAAAATGCTTGTGGCTTTGGATAGCAACATGGGCATCAACACATAACAAGCTGGTAACCTAAGCAATCATATATGGCTTTAGTTTCCCTTTGCTAGTTTTGACCAAACAGCAATACATCTACAGCACACACTATTACACCAGTTCTAAAGTTAAAGTGAACAAATAACAAATCCCAGAAGACAACTCCCCTGCCCTTAAATCCCTTTCAGTGTATTCCAGACTGCTACAATTCAGCAGCTTCTCATTTCTCATTCAATTATTTAACATCAAAGCTCTGAAAGGTAAAGAGGAAATAATGCCTTGTACCCAGAAGCTGCTATCCAAAAAAGCAGTACAAATGAAAACCAATCTCCACATTAGTTCAATGTAACAACCTTTGGGGGTTAACTACATTATTTTCTTCAATTGTTTTGGGCTATAAGGTCAAGGGAAAGTAATCTAACCATTAAAAGCAGAAAAAAGCAGCAATAAATACAGCCCATTCCTATGTACTAGAACCTATTCCTATGTACTGCGTAACAATTCTAAGCAGATAAATTAAAAAAAAAAAAAGTATTGCCAACACCTCTCCTGACAATATACATTCTGTTGCTTAATCTCAACAGCAAATCATTTCAACTCAAACTCTTGATACTAGTCTTGTGACAGGAGTCTTGGCTGGGGAAAGAGAGGAGGGGCTATATTGGTACATTGCATTTGCAACATAGTTCTGGAAATGGGAAACTCCTAGCCTGGAAAACTGTGAAGGGAATCAAGACAAGCAGAAGCCTAGCTACATCTTTGCTGACCAAGAAACATGTTTTTAACCACAATCTAAAAACATGCATTGGTTACCGAGTGTCACATCGGTGCAGTTTTACTTTAAGGTGCAAATGCAATCACAAAAGAGAGCTTTGATCTCACTTATTTACCTCATGGCATGATTGATTTGTCTTGTCTTAGACTCAATAGTGAAATAGCAAGTATTCATCATTTTTTTCTTTTCCATTTTTGTATTGTTGTTGTTAGGCAAAAAGGACATTTCTCTTGGCCAAGGCAAAGCTGCACCTGGTCTCTCCAAGGAAACAAGAGTTAAACTGGCTTCTAAGATTCAGAAGGCAATTTCTGTTTCTGTGTCAGAAACAGAACAAGCAGCACAGATTTCAGTATTATTCAAAACCAGGTTTAATGTCAAAATACACATTTCCCATTAGTTGTTTTTAAAAAAACTAAAAATCTCTAGGAAAAGTCCTCCACTTCCAAAAAGAAAGCAAAGCCGCCAAACATTTAATCAGAAGGATAGCTAGTTTTCCCCACTCAGCTCACTGTGCATAAAGGCACATTGACAGCCCATGAAAGACAAGATCTCTAGCTATGCAACAGGCTTAGTGTCTGGAAAGGCACTACAAGCTTGCCATTACAGCTTCATCCTACTTGCTTCAAGCTTAAATTTGATCCATCACATTTGTGAAGAGTGAAGTTCAGGCTCCGTGATTTATGCAGTGGTTCCACTCTGCCCCATTTTTTTTTTTTAAGCCATTTTTTATTATTTTCTTAGACAGGCTTTCCTCAGCTCCTATTTTGAAAACTACTTTCTAGGATGCATGTTTTTGCAAAGCATATCTTGAGAAGCATATCAGGAAAGGGAGATTAACATGCAAGAAGGCAGCTCCGTCAGAGATTGGGAATGCAGCTGCCTGGCCAAAACCTTCCACTGCAGCAGGAACAGGTCAGAGAAAACCTCCTGGCTGCCAGGAACTCTGCATGCTGTCCCTCTCTACTGTGATCCAGACACAGGCTTTTCACTCAGTTTCTAGTCCAAGCCTGAAGTCTATCCCCATTCCTGTTTCTTACACAGAGTCTACATCCTCCATTTTCAGAATCACTGGTTTAACAGAATTCTCAGTCTGTCTACAAATGAATCCAGCAGAGCTGACTGATTGAGAAAATACAAGATTATGACCTCAACGGATTTCAATCGGACTGAAACCTTCTTCATTTGGAACACTGAGCACCAAGTGGGTAGCTACTAGCATGAGTCATGTCTCATGTGGTCCGAGTTTGAACCAACTGATCAGATACACAATAATGTGAGATAAGACACCTGAAAGAAGATGGTGAGGCAGCTAAGAAACCAGGAATTCAAACTGAAGTAACTGACTTAACTTGAAGGTATCTATCGCACCAAGCATCTTCTTTGGAGGTACAAGCAAATCCATACCTAGCTACTTTTAAAGGAAGCTAATGGATATTTCTGAAGAAATTAAAAGACTTCTTATAGTACAGGTAAGCTTTATCCTAAAAGTTCATACGCCAAATTGGAAAAAAAAAAAGGAACGATCATGCAGAAATTGGACTGAGTGGTCAACATTGATTTTATGTACCATGTTATTCAGCAAGCTGTTTTCAGCTGAACAAGGAAACAAATAGAATTAAAAAGTAAGAGGACTGTTTCCAGTGTCTCCAATACCCACAAGAACACTAAAAGCTTTTCAGTTATTCTGTTTGTTTTTTAAACCATGCAAGGCCAAGATGAATTGTATTAGTGAATCATGAAATAGGTTGTCATCTATCTCCTCTCACCACGGCAGACTCACGGCATGGTACGCAAGCTAATAGTTTAATTACAGAGCCTCAGGAAATGAGAAAGGCAATAAGGCAGACGATCACAGCAGGAACACATTAATGGCCTTTTTATCTTACAGAATAAATTTGTTTATCTGCTATTTCAAAGGTCCAATGTGGCAATTAACTCTTCTGTTTGCAAACTGACACTAACGCTTTGTACTGCAGCTATAATTAGTTACCATCAGCATGGCACCGTAGCAACTTTGAATGTTGAGTTAGCCTAAGCAGCCAGTTTCTGAGAAACTCAATCCCTTTTTCAGGCCCCTTGCTTCACCAAGAGCCAACTTCTTAGGTCATGTGGAATCTTTCAGCTTTCCACAAGTTAAGGTTTCTGCATCAGAGACTGGAAGGGATATTTTACAAAATCACCATCTCCTATACCATTGCTACTGAAAAAGGTTACACGCGTAACTCAGAAATGTGGTGTCCTGGTTTCGGCAGGGATAGAGTTAATTTTCTTCCTAGCAGCTGGTACAGTGCTGTGTTTTGGATTTAGGATGAGAATAATGTGATAACACACTGATGTTTTATACTTAATAGAAACTAAGTCAAGGACTTTTCAGCTTCCCATGCTCTGCCAGGTGCACAAGAAGCTGGGAGAGAGCACAGCCAGGACAGCTGACCCAAACTGGCCAAATGGCTATTCCATACCATATGACATCATGCTCAGTATATAAGCTGGGGGGAGTTGGCTGGGGGGCAGTGATCACTGCTCAGGCACTGGCTGGGCATCAGTCGGCGGCTGGTGAGCGGTTGCATCACTTGTTTTTCCTGGGTTTTGTTCCTCTCTCTCTCTCTCGTCATTTTACTTTTCATTACAATTTATTATTTTATTTCAATTATTAAACTGTTCTTATCTCAACCCACGAGTTTTTCTTACTTTTGCTCTTCTGATTCTCTCCCCCATCCCACCGGGGGAGTAGGGGGGGTGTAAGCAAGTGGCTGTGTGGTGCTTGGTTGCCGAATGGTGTTAAACCACGACACGTGGAAAGGATGAAACAAGTTGAAGATACTATTTTCCTATTGCAGTGTCTAAAAACTCTTCCGGGATCAAAGCAGCAACCACAGTTTGGGTTAATGTCCATCGTTTACCTTTGGAATGGAAGGCTGAGAAAAAGGCATGGGAATAGTCATATTTTAAAAATATACTCCACAGATTGTTGATTTGGTTGAGGGAGATAAATGCCCATATTATTCCTTTTCTTTATTTGAATTATGAATTTCCAGAAATTTTGAATAATATGCTTCATAAGACATAATTTTTACATCCGTTTTCTACCTTGGTAAGCAAATAGAGTAAGTAGAAGTGATTACGTGTCATAAATTGATATAAAATTCAAATAAAAGTGGACTGTGTGAACAGCTATGAACCATTACCATGTAATTTGAAGCAGTTTATTAAATACCCACTGCCATCCCAACCTAGAGACACAGCTTGCATTTTAAAAGCTTATTTCTCCTTACAGTTATATAGTAAGCCATACAGAGCTGCTTCACACCATCTGAGGTGCCTCTAAGCAGGAGTAATCCACATATTCTCTGAAGCTCAAATCATTTAAACAATTCTTTTTAGCACCTTAGCTGTTTAACTTGGGTGGGATTTTTTGATACCTGTAAACTACAAATGTGAGTTTTATATATCACCGACCAAAAGGTAAGGAAACCAACAGTTTTATAACAAATTTCTTCGCACCAAATAACCTAAAATTTTGTATCATTACATAAGACCCACATAGTTTAACTATTTAGTCCTGTACAGGAGAACTATATAGTAGGAGCAGTACAGCCTAATAAAAGATAAGGAGAAAGTGGGAGCACAATCAATGAAGGAATTATAATTTTAGATGTGCTGTATCAACAGTAATAAACCAATCTCCACAAAACCTTTGGATTTTAACACGCCCTTACTTAAACAGGCAACTTCATTTCTTGGCATAAGGTACTTCCACAGTCCTTCCTACTTGTTCCTTAATTAACATTTTTCAAACCATCCACCATCTGCTTTATCAGCTAGCACAAAAATAACATACACTTTCGACCTTTCAAATCTATGAGATCAAATTCATTGCTAGTTTTTAATTTTAGCAAAAACTGTTAGCAAACTTTGAAAGACCACTTCACTATTGAAACAGTACCCATATATTTTGTAATATGTATTATTTTGCATTCCTATTGTCATTTTGGACATCTAATTTTTTTTTTTTGCCTTACAATCCAATCCTGCTTTGTTGAAGCTGAAATTCAAAAAGGACACCTCATACATGCACTTTATTTCACAATTATAACCAGACTGTGGAGCACAACAGAGAGCTGATGCAAAGTTATAGTCTTCTGGGATACTTTCAACTGGAAGCAGCATTCTCTGACTTCTCACCCCTTCCTAAACATATACACAAACACATTCCCACTTCAAGCCTTTATTTCTGGACTTACACTTCCATTCTCCACTAAAACTAACCAAGTAAACAGACAGTGGGAAACCTACAGAGAAGAAAAAAAGGAGAAAAAAAAAAAAAGCCAAGCAAGCTCAGCCAAGATCAGCCCCCTCATTCCATTCCCATCTACTCAGCCACATAAATATTTTTGCAGGCACAAAGAATGACCAAAACTACTTCTTAACCACTTAAATTTCATGTCAGATTATAATGACACTGAATTTGCAGTCCAAGCCTAATCTGTTTTCATCCCAGTCAGCACTGCTCCTCAAAACGTCACAAGTTTTGCAGGTTAGAAATTATCTGCAGTTCAGTATCTGGGGGTCCAAGCAATTCTTTCTAATAAGCTCTTGGAATAGAGAGACAGAGTGCAAAGCACATGAGAGTTAAGAATTGAATTTTTTCTATTATCCCTCATGGCATTCAAAGTCAAGTCACTAGATTCAACAGCTCCACCTCTGTTAGTGATCAGACTCATATTGCAGGGCATCCTGCCATCAGACATGCCACATATTAGTCACTGCAGGGTACTCAGTGAAGAACTGGCTAACTGCAATTTGCCCTTCAGATAAACACCAGCAGACAGAATTAACTTGGGCTAAATCCTGGGATTAGCTGATATACAGTCTGTGCTTGGGAGGGGAGGAGGAGGGAGACAGACTGATAGATTAATATTAACAGAAAAAAAAAAAGCAACAAACTATCAGTTGCCAATCAGAAATAAAACCCAGTAATGGTGAAAGTTAGGTATGGAACTGGAGAAACTGAACTTCCATCATCTGCGCAATACAGCCTGATTTCTGTCATTTACATCTTCCATTCCCATACTGCTACCACATCTGTCATTGCTGAAGGCACAAAGCCTCTTTAATTTCTACATATGAAATAAAATGAGGTTTCATCTCGCAGAAGAGGCTTCACACCAGCCTCAATAATTCTCCTACTGGCAGCAGTAACCTACACAGAGCACACATTCCTACCAAATGCCAACACATATTAAGAGATAACAGCTAGCAAAAAAGGCACTGTCCTGTCTTCACTTTTGTTCTCATTAATCATCGGTAAAGGAATAGGCAGAAATTTTCAAAAAACGTGCTAGTCTAGACAGAACTTTGGAAGGGGTAACATTTGGGGAAACAAATACCAAATAATTCATTTCTGTGCCTTCTTTAAACTCTATTTGAATCAATATAAGCAATAGTTTTATTTTACGATGTCTGAATAATCAATTTAACCAATATCAAAGATCTGTGGCTTTCAGAATTGACTCCACAAGACCAAATTAACATTAAATATACAGTCTCTTAAAATGCATGGGTCTGGAAAATATATCTGCGCCATCTGTAGACTGGAATGACAACAATGAGAACATGTTCGTTACTGAGAGCAGGGTGGAGCAGACATTCTTTATTTGTTGGAACGTGAATAACACCCCAAAGACACGTTTAATACAGGCTCCTTTCCTAGGCATACGTTGCAATCAGATATATGGCTATACTGTTTTTATAAGACAGACTTTCAGGGTTGTTATTACAAGAGATAAATGAAGGGAAATGGACACTTCCAGCTTGTAAAGCAGCGCTTGCTTTTCAAAGCATTGTTTGCATTTTTCAAATCATTAAAAGGGAAGGAAACCAAGTAGAAGCTAAGAACAGCTCATTTGGAATTCAACCGGATTCTCTCCCCACTGTGGAATTTCAACCCTGTACTGGGAGAAAGGTTGGATGGGGGAGGGAGTTAGGCTCAATAGCACCAGAGAAAAGCAAATGCTTGCTCACAGAAGCTGCTAGAAAGCCACTCTCATCCTCAGCTGCTCTTACAGATCCAAGTGCTATAAATACCATCTCTACAGCTGGTGTTCTGGGAGAACAGCATGCCAGCAGGCTTTGCACCAAGCAGGAGCTAGTCGAACCATACTGTTCTACCTATCTGAAAAGCTGAACCAAAACCATTCCAAAACTTCCATTGTCAACTGATTACCTGAAAATGTCCTATCGCAGAAGATGCATGTCAGGTCTATGTATGCAGTTGGCTAAGCACTTGGAGTTGAGCTGAATTCTTTCCTCACATGTTTTCTGGTTCAAGACAGATAAAACAGTATCTCCCTTCACCCCCTGCTTTTACTTGACTACATCTCCAAGAGCCAATGGCCTTCTCCAAGGGCCATTTTGACCTTCAGACACATGCCAGGACTACATTAAGAGGACATCATGTAGCACTGGAATCCTGGGGAGTCAGTTCTGCCAGCCTCAATATCTTTAAGAATTGGATATTTTCACTACATGAATCCTTTAAGTAGTTCCCAATTTGCATTTTCTTTCCTTCTATTTGCATACCGAAAGGTGGCACATTATTTAAGCATTTCATCAAAAGAATCATCTCTAAAGCCCTAGTTCTGTGTCAGTGGGCACCAATTCTGAAGGGGCAGCATTTCAAACGGTTTACTCACTGCCGACAGAAAACTTTTCTGGGTTCATTAGTAACATTATCTCTCTCTACTATAGTTCTGTACTAACTCCCTAACAGTTTTTTAAATGTAGTCCAACTGCATTTAACATTAGCTGGAACATCCTGCCATCCCACAGTCTTGCTCCAGGCCCATTATTTGTACCTCTAACATTTAAAAATCATTAAATGTTCATCTTCTCCCACCTCCCTGAAGTCATCTTCCAAAATAATTTTTTCTTTTTTTTTTTTTTAACTGTGCAGAATTAACACTTCTAAAGTTATTTTTATACAATCATGAGAAAACCTTTAGAAGGAAAACCCAGCACCTAAAGAAATTCCAGTATTTTTTTTCTTCTCCAAAAAAATATTCAAGACTTGTAACAAAACATATGAACTGTCAATATTGCAGGGCATTTCTGAATGTGATTAAGACAGACTTATGGACAAGCAACAGAAATCCCTAACCCTGCAAAACACAAAGAGCTCTAATGTTCATATGTACAGTCTTTGCTTGTTGTCTGTGTTCAGCATTACCTCTGTTACCATTTTATGACTCCCACTCCTAGGATGACCCAGTACTGTTAAAAAAAACCTAAAGAAGCAAAAACCACTCCCCACCAAACACCACTCCTGGAACAACTATTTAAAGAGAATAGCAATTGCCTCCATTTGCTCTTTGAAACAAACTTGCATTCAAGCCTTCTCTTGACTGTTACAGGACTTGCAACAAATGTAGTAATTCGTAGCAGAAGAGTCATCAGAAGAACTTGGGTAATCCCAACTACGGTGACTTCTTTAACTTGTCTTTCAAACCAGTTCCCAATTCAACCTCAACTGCAAGACAATTCATGCATCCTCCACATGACACACAATTTATCTTCCAATAAAACAGCCTGTTTTGATAACACACCTACCACGAATGCAATGTAGTATTAACATATTGGACAAGCATTCATTTAGTTTTAACCACAGTTACGAGGATTTACAGACCAGAAAATCAGGGTAGGGGTCAAGTGACTTTCCTCCACTGCTGTTTATTTGCCCAAGATGAAAGCATAAAAAAATTGGAAACACTTTAAAAAAAAAAAGAAAGAAAAACAAGCTATATGTGGAAAAAACAAAAAACACTACACAAGACATGCTTTAAGAACCAATGCTTTTTGGCAGGCACAAATCATCAGAAATGGGGTGTGCTTATTTTTTTGAGATATCTAAAATTTTTCGTTTTCAGAAGACAGATTGAGAGTGAAGACTGAAATCTATCTATGAAAATGAATCCTCCCACCTATTCTATACTTTCATTGAAAATATCTCATCAAGAGAAGAAAAAAAAGTAAAGTTATTAGGTAAGACAACTACAATGAACTCTTTTGCTTGCCTTTTCTACCTATGTACAATATGCTACATAAATTCCCATTACTTTACTATCTACATGTACTCAGTGCTAGTCTAAATAAAAGCCGGTTTCTTACAAGGACTTTTCTCAACAGTAATTTAGACCAAAGATTATTTCCATGATACAAGTTCCTTAGTGAAACTATCCAATCTATGCTTACAGAATACTACTGCAGGGGGAGGAAAAAAAGAAAAAAAAAAAAAACAAAACACAACACCTTATTATTCTCCCGAAGGCATACACACACACACAATAGGGTTTCTTTTCCATTCAGTGTGTCTTTTCATTCAGAAAACAGTTAAAAATTAGATCAGAACAAAAAAGATCAGCAAACCATACTCCGCCACCCTCCCCTTTTAGGATTAAGCTTCATTGGAAGAGGTTACTACTTTTTAGAGCTACATAACAATGAAAAAGGCAAAATTTAACAATATCCCCTGCCAATGTATACCAATAAAGTACTGGCTGAATTACTGATGAGGTTACCTTGCTCTATGAATCTTTCGATAGTTTTGACTTTTGTATTATTTTTTTAATATCAGCAATTTTAGTATTACATTTCAAATATCACTAATTTGGAAAAACATGCCATAAATCAAAAGCCTTTTAAGTTAAGTCCTGCTTTCCCACCCATTTTTATTTTTCTCCAGAACAATTAAATAAAGCAGGACACATCTTAAAAGAAAAAAAAGAAAATTAAAGAAAACTCCCAAACAGGAAGGAAACTTAAATTAGTTGGGGGTTTTTTGTTTGGTTGGTTGGTTTTTTTAATTTAAATGTTTAGGTTTTCGCCAGCAGTTTAGCAACCTTAGGAAGGAGGGGGAAAGAAAAAAAAAAAAAAAAAACATTAGAAGAAAAATATTTTTTTCCTCGACCTCTACAAATTAACTCCAGAATGCCTTACAAAGTTTTTCTGATGCCAAGGATGCCTGCTTGAGAACCTAGCTGCCATATGTCTACAGCAGCAGCTGTGACTATTGTTACCGGCAGATGGGACTGCTCCACTGTGCCTATTTTCATCAGACATCCAATACCTTAAGCAGTCCACAACAGAACCTTCCAACATTACCGAGCCACAGAGACTATCACTGAGTTAAAATCCAAACAGGTAATTTTCAGTCCTAACCTGAGGATCCAGTTGCGCTCATATCTTTCTAGATAACCTAGACTGTGCAGGCACATTTCTATCTGAATATGGTTTATGGCAAATCAGAATATACAATAATCTCAGTGAACTATAGTTTGAGAACTTTGTTTTACTCTGCCACTGGCACCCACAAGATGCTAAAACCTATTTTCATTCATCTAGTGCACAATTAATGTAACATCAATTGCAGAGGACATAATCCAAGTAGGATACTTCCTTATTTCCCTGCTTCATTAGTTTAGTTTTCTACATATTTACTTAGCTTTTTAAAAGAATAAGCAAGCTGGACTCTTTGCTAGCAATGAATATCTAAATGCTACCTTGTAGCTACTAGCTTGAACCTCAGCTTCATTTTTCATTTGTTTTTATTTATGCATTATTTATTTACAGACAGAATTATCAAATCACTTCCACAAAAAAAACCCAAACAAACAAACAAAAAACCCAGAAAAAAACACAACACTAGAGAAGTCTTGAGGCACAGAATAGCTTAGCTTTTCATTTCAATAATCTGAGGCAGCAGCTGCAAACATTGTTTATATTTGTCACATTTGAAAACTGATACAAGAATGAGTACAAGAACTACTGACACACAAAATACTCTTAGATCTATAGCTCACCTTTCATCCCATGTACTACACAGCAGAATCTTTTCCCCCCCTCACCATAAAAACAGTAATTTATGGAGTGGACAGACAATAAGTAATCAATACATTGTAGGTAAGATGCCTTGGTGTAAACCATTCTGAACAAAAAAGTGAAAAAGCAGAAGTTAAAGACAAAACATATTCAATCAAGATATGCTGACAACCATGATCTATTCTTGAATAATTCATTTCAAAAAGCTGCTTGTGAGTTTGACCTAGAACACAATAAACCACCTACCCAGTAATTTAAAGAAAATAAATTTTCAAATTTATTTAAAGACTGACAAAATTAAACAAAGTTATCTTAGAGGAAAAGACAAAGTGTTATTTCAGAAGTTTCAGTGTTACAATATTAGATGGGATTTTAATCAATAAACCACCACCATAAAAAGCAGCTTAAAAGTCCACTGATGCCAAGTTTCACTTGAAAATATTCTGTAATAAGCAGAATATGAAACAAACAATATATTAGGCACTGTCAAGCTAACCAATAGTAAGGACTGCTAACAGAGGGATCACCCTAGGGAATTAACTACCGATATGAAAAGTCATCAGAGCCCACTAACTTTTCCCTTCTCTCACTAGGGACCCTGGCACGGCTGACTACACTATGGGCAATGCTACAAACACAGCTATACTGTGCCTAGTCCTGAGTAGGTATGTGCATGAGACTTACAGGCATACATTCATACCTACTAGTGACCTCTGTACAACGGACAATATAGATACGCTCTTGAGAACATAACCCCAAATGAAAACAAAGCATTTAGGTCAATTGAATCCACTTGCATAGCAGGTGTTTTTAAAAACAAATCTTATTTTCCTTAAGATCATATCTAAGTGATAATAATAAAAAAACAAGGATGGTCTTTTCTTAAATGAATCCCACTCAGTTACTGTTTTGGTAGGGTTTTTTAATTAGTAATCTGATGGTGACATTACCTCTTCTTTGGAAAGTGTTTTACATTCCCAAAGCAACTTAAGTAGTAGGATTTTGCAGCTTCTAATTTCTGCCATCTTTAAGAATTCCTCTATTATCTCCTATTCTCCTACCCCCACTTCTCCCATTTCCACTGAAGAACTTTTGGCAGTATCATTCAAATGGATACCATCTGCAATTAGATATGATCTGAGCAGCGCAGGCCTTCTGCCAAAATACCAGCCCCTTAATGCAGTCAGCACATGTGACTTCAGCTGGACTGCAGAATTTCATTTTTGCAACATATATTTTAAAAACAGAAAGACTGACAATTCTTTAAGTGCAAGACACTGCATTACTGCAGATCAATACCTTTGCAACAACAGAGGGGAAAAAAAAAAAATCTAGTCTTGTCATCTTAGTATAGTAGACAAAAAAAAAAGGGGGAAAAAAGAGACAAACAGTATGTTTCAAGTACTGATTTCAAAATTCCCATATTTTGCATCCTTCTGACAGAAAAATAAAAGTCCCAATTACTCACAGCAACACACAATGTTAGGAGCACTTGAAGACCTTTGTAAGACCTCTCTTTTTCTGAGATTAAGACATATATAGAACTGTATTCAGTTACATTGCCATTTTTTAAACACTGAGAAATGATAAAGATGGAGATCTGCTATGGATCTTGATTAAAGACCTTGATCATCTATGAGGAAATGACATAAAAGCCAAATAGGATAACAAGTTAATTCCATAGGAGACCTCAAGTCCACAACAAAATTACACTTGTTTTGCTTCTCAGGCAAAGTTAAACTGTGTAACAAAATTGAGAATAAGCTTTCTAACCCAGAAGGATGTTTTGTTTTGCTGGCAAGCCCACGGTGAATGACAGGCAATCCCAAAAGCTGTAAACAGCCAAATTCACACAAAAACTCACAAACAAAAGCAGCACGTCAGGCTGTTGCCACCCTGGTGGCATTCTGACTTCAAGAATATACTTCATTATGGATGTCAAAAAACACTCCTTTTTTCATACATTCATTAAAAAACCATAAATGGAGTACACCTGTGATACACTTTATTATCTGTATCTCTATACTGTTTTCCTTAAAATAATCCTAAGCACTTTGCCTCAGTAACACTATAATGTAGTCTCTGCCTGTATCAGCCAGTACATTTACAAAACTCAGACTTGGACAAAGTTCAAACTCAGGACCCACAAAGGATTCGTAGAAGAGCTTCGCCAATCAATACATAGAGAATTAAAGTTCAAGTAACAGTCAAAATCCCTTCTTAGCTATCAGACTTCACACTGTCTCATGAATCCTGTTCATCACAGTAGTCCATTAGGCTTTAATTCCAAGATAAGGGAACTTGGAAGCTTAAAATAGTCACTACCCAACATATCACTGGCCTCTCAGATTTTCCTCCTGTCAACTTGATTAGTGCACAAAAGAAAAAATAACCTTCTCGGAGGCAAGATATCTAAGCCTTGATCATTTCACCAGCACATTTGAAGGTATGAAGCAGGAACTCCACAGGCTAGAATTACTACTGAATTCCCTTTATTTTGAAATTGCTGCATCAGATATGAGAGTCAGATACATTAATGTCACTTTGTAGTTAACTTTTAGCCAACAAGTTCAGAGCTTAATAATAAGGAGTTCAATAATGTAACTGTGAGGCTGCAAAGACTGAGAGTCATGAAAAAGAAAGAATCCTTGGCAGAAATAGAAACAGTACTTATGCCCCCGAATCTAACATGTAGCCTAAAAGCATACCAGAAGAATTTCAGCTTGAAGTTATGTGCACCAGACAACTTCGTTAGGAAGATTCTTTGGAGAAAAGATTTCCACTCAGGTTTTTTCCCCCCACCAAACAATGCCTTATTCATGTTTTTTATTATATGATCCTCTTCTGTTCAATGAGTAAAATTACTCCTCTTTCTATTGCTTTCTTCCATATTTCTCCTCTAAGAGGGAAATACAGGGAAAAAATAGCCCACACGTTTTAAGAACGTATAACTATTACAACCGATGATTCCTTTCCCACAGTCTGTAATAGCCCCTGATGACTTAAACCTGACCATCTGTCATATCACCCATCTTGTATCAGAGCCATAGGACTCTAAATAGAAGGCTACAGATCAGAACATTTCCAGAGCACAAAATACAGCAAAAGCTGTAAAGAAATTCCCAACTAGATAAATCAAGAAGTATTTTTCTCCTTTTGAAAGCTGATGCAGTTTCTTGAAAATGTAAGGGTCTTTGTAGTGCAGCTCTAGCATTCAGAAACAGAACCAGTGTTTTTTGTTAAGACCACGTCTCAAACTTAGATAGACAGATTGTCAGAGATTCACTGGTCACCCTTGTCGTTGCACCATGAACAAGCTGTTTCCACAGGCTCCTGGAGTTCAAAAACCTTGAGCATCTAAAATTATTGCTGTCGTGTCATGACAGTAAGTAAGTAAGTAAGCCAGCCTATTACAGTAGCACCCAGTGGTGCTGCTGTAGTTCAAGAGCTTGGTGGCAGTCCCATAACAAATGCCATCTAATGGAGCCTGTAGTTCCATTCTACGCTGGTTTGGTCTGAAAGTTGGCAGGCAACGTTGGGATACAAGGACCTGCTTCTACATGAGATGACTTCTGAACATTTTCCCCTCCCTCATTTTAAATGGAGATTTTGAAATCCAACCAAAAAAAAAAGTTTCTTCGGGCAATATTCCACATAAGGTCTAAAGATAAGGATTTACTGCACTGAAAAGCAAGCTCTCTTCTGTATGATAGCTCTCTTCCAATGAAACCATAAACATTGTATATAATTTAAGTGACCACAACCAGGACCTAAATTCCATTGCAGAAGCAGACTGAAGTACAACCTCGGCTAAAAAAAGGGAGGAGCCTGTATGAAACCTCCTTTGTATTAACAAGCATGAGTAAATACTCAAGTAATCAGACAGGAAAGTAACTCAGTGCTCTTGGAGTGTTACTTCCTACAACTACAGACAAGATGACTCAACTTGATTACCTAACAATGAAAAACTACTGTAAGAAGAGCAGTTTATAGGTATAGTTATTTGTCTACACAACCAACGACACTGCAGCAAATGGTATCAATACTGCCTCAACCTTAAGAAGCATGTAAAAAAAAAAAAAAACACCAAAAACCAAAAACAATCAATAAATGGTGTGCCCATATTCAGTTTCCTATAGAAGAGTCTTCTCCTCCAAATTAGACCCACAATAATTATTTAAGAACCCTAACACTTCTAATTGGTTAGAAAATAAGACGATTTTATGTAGCCTGTTATTTTCCCGTTGTTTAGACATCTAATCTGGAAAGCATAAAACTTGACATCCTTTTCCCCTCAGCTTTCTCACTCAAATCATGCTCCTAAACAAAGGCACAGACTGCAGAATAAGCACACCAAGAACTAAAGTACCAGACCCAAGCAGGAGTTATACCACAACAATTATCATGTGGTGGTCTGCAATGTATCCCTATATCTGTCAGTCCACATGACATTCCCACACACTGAAGTTAACAAAAAGGTTTTCACTTTGGTATTCTAATCTTTCTATAGAATTCTCAACTCACCACAAGCAAACACCATAAACAACTGCATCAAAATCAAGATACTTGTGATTTAGACTTTCTAGTCAAATTCAGAGACAATCTAGTTTGTAATGACAGCCTCAGAAGAGAAGATTCCATAAAAGAGTACTTCTAGATGATATAATGTACACAGTACACAGTTTAGTCTGACAAAAAGAGGAGGATTAAGAAGGGAGAGGAGAGGAGAGGAGAGGAGAGGAGAGGACTAGTCCTCTGGGGAAACAGGCCATTGTCTTCAGGTCCTTTTCCTGCAGGGCAGGGCAGGGCAAAGGGGAAAGGGGAGGAAAGGGAAAGGAAAGGGAAAACAAAAGAAAAAGAGGGGAGGGAGAGGAGAGGAGAGGAGAGGAGAGGAGAGGAGAGGAGAGGAGAGACTCCCTTACGAGATTAAAATAAACTTACTGGTTGAATTGCCTTGCATCTGGATGATACATTTGGATTCTTTGCTGGTTTCTCGGGAATTGAAGGGCCGGACCCGAACAGCCACTTTCACTGAAGCCCCCGACATTCTGGTTGCTTGTAGTGCAGTCAAGAAATTGAAAGTGAAGGGGTCAAGAGTGTTTCAAGTTATCCTTCTTGTTGGTGTTTTCTAAAGAGAAAAACATAATTTAGTTATTTACAGCTATTGCACTCAAGATGTTGATAAAATTAGGGAGGTTCAAGGTTGTTTGATAATT
Source organism: Pygoscelis adeliae (assembly GCF_000699105.1). NCBI lineage: Eukaryota > Metazoa > Chordata > Aves > Sphenisciformes > Spheniscidae > Pygoscelis > Pygoscelis adeliae. The sequence goes on along the minus strand of NW_008824934.1, from coordinate 3,267,009 downwards.
CAATTTCTGCTATGCAATCACCCTCCTGCCCCCAAAAGTTGTCACTTCAAAGACAGAACTGGAAATACACTTAACAGCACCTGTACACTGTCCCTCTCTACACTCACTCATTCTGAAGCAGTTCTTTTGAAGTGTACAAACATATTTGTTTTCATTACTTGGTTTTCTTCCCAGAAAGTAGGGATGCCAATACCAAAATGAAGATCTGGTTGCAACATGTGTTAGGCTTAACCTAACAATGATAATTTTAGCAGTGAAGATACAGCTACTTAGATTTCAGCATGAGCTAGCTACCATATACTACGTATCTAGGTTCTCTAGCTGTCAACCCTTGCTGCCACAATGCATTAGCAATAATATCAAAACTAACACAAGTGTGATGAGCCGTATCACACTGATTTTCAATACACACCATTCCAGAGAAAAGGGTGTACCCAACAATCTTAAAGAACCCTTTGCAGTCCTGGGAAAGTCCTCTTCTCAAAGGAAATAAAAACTCTTTAACTACTTGTATATCTAGTGATTAAAGGATACACTACTCCAAAAGGAAGAAGAGGAATCAAAAATTATTGCCTTCAGGGTAAATATTACTATCTATCTTCAGCAAATATTCACCAGTAAATTCATCTTCATTATCAAAATACTTGTTCAAATCCTACTGCATCCAAATGATGAAGCACTTTAGTTGGCAGGACACTGTCCCCAGTACCCAAAATCCAAACTTCAAGGCACATCTGAGACAGTATTGAAATGTAGGGTTAATAAGAGATTGGTTCAATTGTATTGTCCCTGACCAACCTTTTCCATTAGAAGAAAGTTTTTCAGTCAGTCTACAATTAAGCAGTTTAACTTACTGCCACAGGATCTGTCAGTACTGAACTTAAACAGACTCAAAAAGCAATATGATAGATTCAAAGAAAAAGCCATCAAGGTCTAGTAAAAAGCTACACCCTTGGCTAGGAAAGCCACCATGGCACAGACTCTCAGAACCTGGAAGACTATACTGAGAAAACATGATTACAGGGTTGATTTATCCTTATATTCTAAATACCTGCTACGGCCACTGCTGAAGACAGGATTCAGGGCTAGGTGAATCTCTGGTCTGACTCAATGCAGTCATTTCTATCTTGAATCTGAGTTAACATGGGCAGAACTCTACCGTGCGCAAGTCACCGTGCATGGCCCAGAAATCTTGACATCTTCTTTTCTGGTTATCTATACACCACATATCCAATGAAATGCTCATTTCAGGGTTGTAATCACAATGCCACAAAAGTACAAAACTTACTAGCAGATCTAAAGCAGAAGCATTTCAGCTCTAAAGTAAGTTCTACAGCTGGTAAAAAATAGTTATACATGCTTAATTCAAGTTATGACACATCTTCACACAGTACAAGAAGTTTTTAATAAAACTGCATTACTTCATTAATGCCATCACACGGTGAAGGCAGAAATTAAATTTACTCCACTAAGCAGAAATAATTTAAAGCAGTCCTTATTTTAGCAAATACCTGAGGTACCCCACCAGACTAGAAGAATAGGAATGTCTTTAGGAACAAGACAACTGAATTTCAATGTCAGAGGTACAGCAAACTGGTAGAATAATGATTCATGAGACAGCCACACAGTCAACTTTAGGTTAGCACAGAATTTTAAGAAGTTTCACTAAAAACTTAAACATAGAAGAGAGCAAAGTAGTAATGGGAATGAACCCGCATGATCTTCAAAGTTTAATGCAGATTCTGGGTTGTCTTAGAGGACTGCTTTATTCACTCTTGCTCAGAAGTGCCTACTTTTTTGTATAACAAAGTGTATCAAACATGTAACTTCATTATAACCTTCTTGAATATCTACTGTGTGGAATTTTTGCTCTTCCTTCTTATTATGACCCTTGCATAAGTACCCATGCCCTCACATGAAAGCTAAGTGACAAGACTAATCCTGATACATCCCAGCAGTATTATTCAACTGACGCTGAATATTGCTGCTAGGAAACAGGAATGTTACTGTATATGGCCACTAAGCATTCTGTTTCTGAAATACAATTTAAGAAATCCATCAAGTGCAAAATCTCTGTTATTATCAAGTTCATAGTAACACGGTTTACTTTGTCAGATTGCAGAAAGATGAGTAGGTGGAATTTTCATAGGGCGTAGCACATCATAGAAACTCTACCTGACATCAGCTTAGTGGCTCTCATCTTTCTTTTCCCCATCTATCCATACTAATGTGAAAACCATAATTTTGTCAGCTTTCCACAAGGACCAACAAATAAAGGTAAGGCCATTAATGAAGGTGATTTTTTTTTTTTTTAAAGAAAACAAAAATGCAACCAATGTGTTCTTATAATATTATTTATGAAACACAGAGAGCTTATTTTCCCTTTTTACTGAAAAGTCCCAGATTTTTTTCTGATGTTTTCACAGAAATACCTCTCAGAGTACTACATTAATTTCTACAGATAACTAGTATATCTAGGAAATTGGCAAACAGAGGATGGAGTGAAAGAATCATCTACTTTTAAAAAAAATTCTTGAGTACCTCTGAACACCATATTCACAATAAGCAAGCACGAAAAGCACACCGCTAGAGACTCCGTATGCACTAGCTAAATGATAGCCTTGTTTGAAACACAGCTGTGAAGAAATTCTTACAGAACAGGTCACAAAATCACCTACAACAGCATAAAAATTTAACAGCTAGACTTTTGCAATTAACAACTTTTCCCAACCCTAACTTTTGTGCTCATAGAAAATTAAACATGGTATAATTTTAAACCTCATTCATTCTCAACTCTACTACTTTTCATAGCTGAAGTAAGCAAAATGCCTACTTGTAGTTGCACGTGGATTTCAGATGTTTTGAACACCATCTCACTATGCAAGATTTAATTTTCCTTAATAAGAAAATTAACCATAATCAATATATTTTTCCAAGCTTCCCATAAATTTAAGTTGTTGGGGTTCTGAGGGTTTTTTTCACTGATCAGAAACTTTAACTACTTGTAACATTTTATAAAGGCAGCATTGCCCTCATCATACAGAACGATAAAATAAGGCCAAATAAGACCAAGTTGCATAGCATCACAGATAATAAATTGCAACTGGTTTTTCAGGGTTCACACTTCCCAGTAGTATCACTTACTACTGCAAAATGCTGTCTCCAGAGTAGTAATAGGAGACATAAGTTGCAACAGAGCAAAACAAAATGTGCAATACAGTCTGTGGTACAGATTTAGAACAACCTTTAAAAAAAAAAAAAAAAGAAGCTGTCTTTTAGATGTTCATTATAGGCTTAGAAGGCTGCCGTCCATGCTAGAATGAATCATTCTCCTAATGTCTTGGAAAGATTCTACTGGCTGTCTATCTTTTAACGTTCAGTCTGTATGAACCCAATCAGGAACCAAGTAAAAAAGGGAACTGCGTGCCTGAATCTTTGACGTGATATACCACTGGCTCTAAAACAGGTGGTAGATTTGAGTTGTTTAGTGAGCTCCATCAGCACAAAAGCAAATCCTACTTATTAATTTTACACTTATTTTGAACTATTATTAAAAGATATCGACCATTCACCCTGTTAAGTCACACAGTGAGGTTTTAATATTAAAGTGTGTCATTAAACAAATTATCTAAATACCTTGTCTGTTTTCTGTTATTCAAGCTGACAAACCCAATGATGTTTGTCAATCACCCTTCATGGCCTCAAAGCACTTGTACTATATCTGGACTTTCACACAAATGTTTAAAGAAACAAGCTGTTCATTAAGACTTGGATCCTTGGATGTAATTGAAAGTTCTGACAAACCAGTTTTTATGCAATGTCAAAATACAGAACATATTGCTATTTTTAGAAATAAAGTTACAAGCAGAGTAGGGATTTAGTCATGAAGGGTGATTGACCAACATCACTGGGTTTGTCAGCTTGAATAACAGAAAACAAACAAGATATTTAGACGATTTGTTTAATGACATACTTTAACATTATATATTCAGATAAGTCTGCAACAAGTTCAAAGTGGTTACAAAAACAATGTCCAGAATCTGTATCTTTACATTCAAAAAAAAAAAAACACCACACATCACAAATGAAGCATCACTTTTATTTAAATAGCCAGCCATTGTGTCATATTTGCATAGTTATGCCTACCAGAGAATGCACTAACTTTTAAACAAAAAAATTGCTTGTAACTTAATCATACAACAGCTCTAAAGAAAGAAAATGAACAAGGATAGAGATTAGTATATGGAAAGTTAGCAAAACAGCTGTTCAGAGCAGCAGGGGTTTATGAACAAGAGGACCACAGCGAATCCAATTTTAGGTCCTCCACTAAGGATCAGGTAGTGATGCCAGTCTGATATATCAGCTGAACTCACACACTACAGACTGCTACCTTTGTACTAACTGAAGATGCCAGATAAAACAGTGGTGCAGAACTTAGCAACGCACTGAAAATCTGATCATATAAACATATGGCTATTTATCAACACACCAATGTGCTGGATTGTGCAACAAAAAGAACTGAGCAAAGAAGGAGCTGGAAGTGAAAAGAAATACACTTTCAAGTCTGGTACGAACATATTTTACGTTTCAGAGAACAGATACAAATTCACCATCTGCTTCTGGTGAATTCCAGTTCTCCAACCTCAGTTTAATACCCATATTCTGCCAATGACCCTAAAACTACCAGGCCTGTCATCCTGTCTCCTGACGCCTGCCTCCTGACTTAGCTCACAGAGGATTGTCAGATCATCATCCCAATATGGCTGCCTCAGTAATTGTGCTGTACTGAATCCAGGGACAGATCCACTACCTACAGGTCCACAAAAAACACCCTGAAAACCACAATCCTTTTGCATTCTTGCATCTTCCAGCTGGTTGAGGGACTACGCCTCTCTCCTGAGCAAGCAATTATCGCCTCCACCTCATCTGAGCTAGAAAGGAGAAAAAGGACGACGAAACGCGGCGATATTCGCGACCCACAGAGCGGACGGGATTCAGACGAGGAAAAGGACGGGAAGCGGCCGCACCGCCATGGCTCGGAGCGCCTGGGGGAGAGGGGAAGGAAGCGTCCCAGAGGACAAGTATATGCATCAGGCAGATGCAGGCGAGGAAAGGCCGAGCCGGGCCCCACGCCCT
>NW_008824934.1:3260007-3261304 GCF_000699105.1 Pygoscelis adeliae | reverse complement strand
TGACAGGATCGCGGGGCTCCGCGCCCGAACCCGCCTCCTCAGGGGGAGGAACGTCCGTCCCGCCAATAGTCGCGCGCCGGTTCTCCCTCCTCCCTGCATCTCACCAATCGCCGGGCGCTGAATCGGGGCGCGCCCGCCTCCCGCCGTGCCAATCACAGGCTGACACAGTCATGCACCAATCATAGCTCGAGAATGCCCGTCCGCAATGACGATTGCCACTCCTCCCTCTGAGTCAATCCCTCCGCCGAGACTGGGGGACACGGGGAATCGGTTCTTCTCCATCCCCAGCCAATCAGAACTCGGGACGGAACCCGCGTCGTCCCTCTTTTAACCTATAAGGAGCGGCACGAGGACACCCTGGGTCTCTTCACCGCTCTGCCGTCGTGTGTGCGTGCGCGCCCCCCGAGGCTGCAGCGGCCTTCCCTGCGCGCCCGGGAGCGACGCGTGTCGTTACCAAAGACGTGAGCAGAAATTGGGCACTTGTGACTAAAAAAACCCTTTTGATGTACGCGGCTGGTTGGCGCCCCCGACTCGAGGGGCCCGTGAGCGGGTAGGCGTGCCTGCCCGCCGAAAAACGGTGGCTGAAGTAGCGAATTCGCCAACTCCCCGCCAGCTTCAAAGGGGTTCAGTAGGGTTTTGAGTCCTCAGCAGGGCCGAACGACGATAGGTCAGAGGGGAGGGATTAATGCTCCCTTCCCGCCCTTCTAAACGTTTTTTGAGCAGCCCGAGTTATTTTTTGTAGATCTCATAATGTATTTTTATGGAAGTGATGAAACGGTTTCAGTCAATGGTGTTGTATTAGCTCTTGTATGTTCAGTAATTTCACGCATATTCTCATAGGAAAAATTTATTTTTGTGGCAATAACGTCAGCTGTAAAGTTCCTCCTCTCCATTAGTACTTTCATCATTTCTGCTGTTAGAAATAGGCTTGTGTTTAAGCTTATAAGCATTTCAAAGAAAATAATATTACATTAAACACCTTAATTACATATTTTCTGTATACACACCAACATACACGAATTGGATTTAAACCATTGAGCACATTTGGGATCTGAGATCTGTACTTCCAGAACAAGGTTTATTTTTGTTCACAGGCCCTGGCTGTTAACTGCATTAATCTTCCCGGCATCTCTTGTGTTCCCCATCAGTTTCAGGTTTTGGGGAGAATGAGGTATTTGTTACTTTCCGTTTGGTGAAAAGCGACTTTTCCCTCTTGGTGGTCTCATCATGGGCGCGTATCATCTGCAGTTACGCCTATGAATGCAAAAGCCTAACAATACATAGCTGACGGTGGTTT
>NW_008824934.1:3240899-3259960 GCF_000699105.1 Pygoscelis adeliae | reverse complement strand
ATGTCCTAGAAAATACCATGATTTGAACTTTGGAAGACTTCCTATTGATGGGACATAGGATTTAGTGGTGTTTTTAGCATGGTGTAACCGCTAACTTCTATCTAGGGCCATGCAGAATTAGGTCAGCTATAATTTCTCTGGAAAAAAAAAAACACCAACCAAAAAAAAACCTCAAAAAACCAAAACCTGTTCGAAAGCTTCTGCAAGCTGTCAGGAGTATGTGCTGCAGTCCTCCGTGGTAATAGGCAATGTGATTAATTTTACTTCAGCAAAGTTTGCGTAGTGTCTCTTAGGAACAGTAGTTCCTGCATCACTGTCTTAATGTCTAAGTTTGGAGACTACTCGCCTAGAATAGTTCCAGTCTGTTAATTCGGTTGCTTGCTTACAGAGTCTTGAAAAATCTGCTAGAAAGGTTCAGAGAAAGTCTAGTTACATGTTGAGAAAGAAAACGGTAAAGGGCGTATGACACATGCCATATAGCATCTGCGAAGTCACTCACTGCAAAGGGAGACGAGGAAAATTCCTCTTTAAATATCCAAGTATGGAACTGAAAGGTGGTCAAGTGTTAAGGCGGTCCTCATCTAGCTGCTTGTGATCCTTTTTAATTATAGAACTTAGGCATTTCATCTCAATTTAGTAAGGCTAGCCTTCTCAATATCATTTTTGAAAGTCAGGTCTCCTTGGGTAATTTAGAATTAACTTACCAAAAAAATGTACCTAAGTGGAATTCTACTGCCATGTTCTACCTATGAATCCTCTTACAAAAATTAGTGTCCATAAGGGACCATCCTTACTCCTTTTATATGTTTCTGACCAATACCGTATAACCCTGCAACACAGCAGAAAAGGATCCAATTCCCAGCGTGTGTGCATTTAAAACTACAATTTAGACATTCCTCTTCAAGAAAATACATAACGAAGGGCCCCAGCACAAGAAAAGCGTTCCTGAGCATTATTATACCAGAAAAATGAGAGCAAATTAGTACTGTGAAAAGTTTCTTGCATTTATTAGTACAAATCTAGTTGGTTACTCAAATCACTGAAGTATGCTACCTAAAATTGGGAAGCCTGTTTAAATACAGGGAAGAGGGTAGGTTTAAGCTAAGGGATAACGAAAAGGAAGACCGCTACGTCGTCGTGCGATGCTCCCGGGGATTGTCGGAGTCAATCTGTTGCTGGCTAAAGCAGCGCTGTCATCCTGCTATTAACAGCATTAGGCCGTCCTTGCTGCCAGCAGGGAAGAGTTGTCAGAGATGTAAATTGTGCTATTACGTAAGTGGAAGTTGTGATATAATAGAATCAATTGTACTGAATTGTATTGCTATAACATCAGAACTTGCCCTAGTAATTTCTCTAGTCACATAGCTAGAGGGCAAGTAGAGACCAGCGATACAATCTTGTAACTTCAAATTTTCCTAGAAAAGCCCATTTTGCAACGTTTATGTAAATTAGCCATTCCTGGGATGAGCAATGCACAGCTCAAAGCTACTCAGATTCTGCAGATACATGTAAATGTCAAAGGTAATTTGATCAATTGATAGTTTCCGTGATCTCTAATATGAAGTCTCTGTATTGTAATAAGGTTACAGATGGATTGAAAAAAGTAAATGACATGTTAGTAGGGGGAGGGAAATCACAAAAAACTGCAGGAAGTATTAAGTGAATTAAACTAAGAATTGTCACACAACTGATACGCTTTTGTGGGAGATTTATTCTTAATCCTATACTAACTTCAGCTTTTCCTTTTCAGTTACTCAAACGTCCACTATCCACTGAAAGACAGGGTTTTGATTCACTTTTGTACCCAGAAGACAGCGATGTAATGGTACGTTCAGTTGCTCGTATTAAAATACATTTCATTATTCTGCCTATGAATACTGAATTTGGGAGAGTGTTTGTCCGAATTCACACCTTTGAAATACTTGATACTAGTTCTCCAGATAAAATTGTTTTAGCCACTTCATGTCAGCCTTCGTGTCTTCTGTAATATCTGCATTAATACATTTTCAAGTGATAAATGGATCCCATAATTAGACAAAACAGTTCAGTAATGCACTTGGCTATTTATATTCCTCACGTCAAAGTCTGATACGATGGCAGAATAAATATAAATTCAGATTCTGAAGGGCATTGTCTTGATTAATACATCCTATACCAAATGTAAATATTTCTATTTCCTCCTGTCAGATGGGGTTAAGAGAAACATCCTGAATTTGTTCAAACAAGCCTTTCGGTTGGTACAGTGGAATAAATAAAAAAAAAAATCATTTTATACTTGCATTAAAAAGAGCTAGTTCCATACAGATTTTCTGGTAAAACACTTAAATTCACAACCCTCTTTGATACTAGTTACAACACTTGAAATGTGAAATATCAAGAACCATTAGAGAACAGCAGACCTCAAACCCGGTACTTGATACACTTAAGCAACCTGCTTTTTTTAATTTAAGGGTGGATTATTTCTGCTTGTGCTTTTCTCATTTTATGAGACTGCTCATTGTTTCCGCAGCATCCTTATTCACAAAAGGTGGTGGTGTGTCTAATCTGTAATAGCTGAAGAAAATGAGAAGAAAGCTTTCCTTCCATCTTTCCAATACATTCAGTCTCTGTCAATAAAACTAAAAGCTCTATGATATTAATTGGCCGAAAAAAGCCATAATGTGAAACCACAGCAGTGTAATCATCCTCCAGCAAAAACAAATACACACTGCCCAACAGTTGTCCTCCATCAAATAAAGTATAAGTTCTGGGATGGTTCTAGAGACTTCATGCTATAATCCTTAATAATGAGGTGACAGTGGAACATTTAAGTTTTTCTTTACGTAGAAAATAATTACCTCTTTACTAAAAAAGAAAACACACCATGAAAGTTATAGCTCACTGCATACCCTTATAACATGTTCAGAAACCATGACGGATGTGGATGCTGAATGACAGCTTGCAGATAAAAGCATGGCAGACTGTGTTCTGCGACTTTTGAAGAGGGAAGAAGAGAGCAATTTCAATTTCTGGAAGGAGTGAAGGTTAAGGAAGTAAAACCGGTCAACAAGCAAGCTTCTCTGTTCCAACAGTCCACACAGACACAAACTTTGGAATCTTCCTCCCATCCTTGGGGAAAATACACACACACTCTGCAGGGGGAAACACCAACAAAAACACCCCCAAAAAACCCTACATCTTCACATTTTAATTTAGAATTACTTGCACATCTGTCCAGGAGTTAATTTCCTTCCTAGTAGCTGGTACAGTGCTGTGTTTTGGATTTAGGATGAGAATAATGTGATAACACACTGATGTTTTATACTTAATAGAAACTAAGTCAAGGACTTTTCAGCTTCCCGTGCTCTGCCAGCAAGGAGGAGCACAGCCAGGACAGCTGACCCAAACTGGCCAAACGGCTATTCCATACCATATGACATCATGCTCAGTATATAAGCTGGGGGGAGTTGGCTGGGGGGCGGTGATCGCTGCTCGGGCACTGGCTGGGCATCAGTCGGCGGCTGGTGAGCGGTTGCATCACTTGTTTTTCCTGGGTTTTGTTCCTCTCTCGCTCTTGTTGTTTTCCTTTTCATTATAATTTATTATTATTTTATTTCAATGATTAAACTGTTCTTATCTCAGCCCACGAGTTTAGTTCTGCTCTTCTGATTCTCCCCCCCTGTCCCACGGGGCAGGAGTGACCGAGCGGCTGCGTGGTGCTCGGTTGCCGACTGGGGTTAAACGACGACACCTCCTCAAAGGTCAGCGCTGGATTATATATAACCTAACCAAAATTCCCCCTGGAGCCTGTCACCAACTGTCATGTAGCTATGAATAGGTATAAGAGTCACCCACTTGGGAACATTCATTAGTTTGAGGTATTACTGGTATCTGTGTGCACAGAAATTTTTCACATAATTTACTAAGTTATCACCAGATCCTAAATCACTATTGGCAAACCTGAACAACGCCACCCAATCGTGTATTTTTTTATGCTTTCACTGACACACTTAAAGGAAAGACAAAGGAAACATTTTGTGCGAGTGTGTATCATTTATTGTAGTTCAAGAGAGTCAGGAATTGAACAGAAGACACAGCGAAAAACAAATAAAAGAAAAACAACCTTTTTTCAGACTTAATTTTAAAACACTGTGGTTTCAAATCCTTTTTAAAAAGGAAATTCAAGTATCATATGCAGGGGGCAGTAATACAAAAATGTTTGTGAATATTTTTTTTGTTTTTTTTTTTTAAAAATGTAATTCTACATTTCCTGCACCCTTTCTGCTTTGGTAAGGCCAAGCCATGGATACAAATCGGTACGCAACATAAAAAAAATGACCCCTGCCCCAAACTGCAGCCTCCAAGAATAAAAGGATCGGCTCTCAGCGGACAAGCTCTAACGGCTCAGAACTGCCATTTAGCATGTATCATATCTGCAGCATTAAAAGAATGGATTCTGTTTTTCTAAAAAGTCACTGAAATCCTGGTATTCCCAAGCATCTCATTCACGGCAGCTGTTTTAACATACTTCTATCTCAAGGCTTTTCAAAAATACCAGAGCATCTAGATGAACATAAAGAAAAGGGACATTTCAATGAATGGAAATTAAAATCCATGTGTGAAGTCTGCTTTTTGGAAATTATCCTTGTGTCTAACACCAATTAAAAACCAAATAGGCAAATATGTGCAATATAAAAATACGATCCCAAGAGTAACACTTTGTTGCAGGCACAGTTATCGCACAGAATATGTTCTTTTGAGGGCAGGGGAATGATTTCGATTTTCACAGGGATTTTTTTTTTTTTTTTGCATTACCAAAAAAAAAAAAAAAGACAGCAGTGCAGGTTTGATGGGTGGAAGAGGAAGAAGGGGGGGAAAGAGGAAAAAGTTACTTTAGCAGCAAATGTCCAAGGTTCTAACCACAATCAAATTAACAGGTATCTGGCTGTAAAAAATAAGGTTGAAAGGATGCTGCCCTGATCCATTCATCTTTGCTAAAATAATTCAGCTGTAAAAATTCCAAAATGTGACATATTGAAGGACAGTTTTGTAACATAAGCAACTTCCTAGCTTGTCCTCCATGTTATTGACCATCGTTATCACTTAAATATATGTACAAGAATTAAGCTGCTTCTCTCCTCGTCCACATGCTTCTGGTCACCACTGCAAGTCAGTGCCAGTGGGCGCGCTAATCCCATCAATCGCTTTCAAAGTGTATCTCCTCCGCTATTACCAGAACAGCCCACGCCCCGTTCTTCCCATTGGCGTCGGCATGCACTGCAAGGGAATTTTTAATGGTCAGCATTCTGCTTGTCTCTCATCCAGGCTTGGATTTGCTCTTTAAGTTCTGGCACTAGTAGTGTAAAGAAGAGGAAAAAAAAAAAATGATTAACTTAGCAGTTAAAATTATTTACCAATACTACTATAAGAAAGCTCCTCATGACCAATAGCAATTCCTTTTCTAGAAACCTCATCAGGAATATCTACTACTATTTTCTTCTCTATCAATATATTTGCTGCACGGCTTTGAGTAAATGAATTACTCATTTACCTACCATAACAATATCCTTTAGCCCGGCAGTTAGGAAGGCAAGGGCGTGGTTTTTTTTTTTTCCCCCAGAAAAAGGGAAAACAGAAGGAATGAACTTTTCTGTGCAAGCTGAAAGAACTGTTAACCGAGGCCTCAACGCTATCTTCTGAAAGTTTACAGAACAAACTGCACTCAGATTGCTTCCCCCGGTCAACAGTTGCAGTGCTAACTGTCAAACCGATACCTGGTTCCAGCATATTTTCTGTCAGCGTCTGACGATTGAAAGGATCAGTGGAAGAGTTCAACAGATGCCTGAGGATGATTGACCTGTCCATAATCGTTCCGGATGGCAGCCTCACAGGATCAGTCATCAGAGTGTCCATAAGTGGATCTGAGGGCACAAGCATCTCCTCGTTAAATTGAAAACAATAGCTACAAGTTTCATCGGCACACAAAACCACAGCGCGGAACTGATATTCAGGGTCCCCAATCAGGTATATTGCTGACGTTACAGAACACGGTTAAAATTAGCAGCGGACTTCAGCCTTTATACTGCTTTTCTCTTTCTGAACTGGGACTAAGCATTAGCTATTTTCACCCTGTTTTCAGATTTTGTCAGGTTTTTTACTGTTTTAAAGTACACGTAAGCAAAACTTGGATAGGAGTAGACAGTACAGTCCCAGGGATAAACAAATAAAGAAACTCTTAGCTCTCCATATTTACTTAACTATTTAATTGAAATAGAGCAGGGTGCAAGGCTTCATAAACAATACAGAGTTTCTGTTAACATATACTCATATTTAGAATCAAAGTAACAAAACAAATCCGTCTTCTCCTAAAAAAACAGTATTTAGAAAACTCAACTTGCCTCTGAATTCATCCGGAGCATCACTGTAATCAATTTCTGCACGGGCATTCTTGGCAACAATTTCCTCCACTTTCTCTGCCAGCAGTTTGAATTTCTCTATTGCTATGGTTGACTTGATGCCAGCCTTTCTCATCTTTGAGATGACCTCCTCAAAGAGCTCTTTACTGTAGGACCTCTACAAGCAAAGCATAAAAAGACAACTTTGCTGAGTTGTAGTATCCCAACATGCCATAAAAACTCCAAAGATCTTTTAATGCGTTTTTAGAACTTGAGAAGGAGGGATCAATGAAACCTCAACGTTACGTCAGACAGAAAAGTAGTATGTAGATAACATTTCATCTAGCACCAAAATGTCAACTTCGGGGTAGACTTACGCTTTTTTACTGGTCATCACTACTGTAGGACTGTTCAGGACCAATGAACCCAGCAACATCACCTAATCAAAGTGAGTAAGACACTCGGAGAGGCCGACTATAATGATTAGGACTGTTCCTTAGACAAAATATCTGTCTTGCCACTCCTGCCTGTATTCTTGTTCTCACAAGTCTTGGCTGAAGATACAGTATAAAATGAAAAGTTGGTTTTGATTTCTTAACTTCTCTGATAACATGCAAGGCAGCACTGGGAAAGAAGTGATTCTTTCTCCTAACCCAAATGAAAACAAACAAAACCCCCACCCCGTGATGTTGCAAAAATAGTAAGGCAACTCAGAGGGAGCTAATACTTGCTGGAAACTCGCCAACTGGTGCGGCAAGAACTGTACAGCTACACAGTACAACATTCAGAGACCCAATGCATATCCTACAGCTTCAACTGAAGCGAGCATTGCTTTCGTGTCAAAAAAAGAAAGTTAGGCAAGGACTTTTGAAAGCTGCTTATGTTCTAAAGACACCATTTTCTTTAAAGTTCACAATGCCGTGTTTTGATATAAGCCTTTTAATAAAAATCGTTATTTACACAGCAGTGCAAGGCTGAATTAAATGACAAAACAATACACGCTAAGGCTCACAGATTTCTATTTTCCTTGGGGATTTTAAAATGTTCAACACAGCCCCACTTCTTTCATCTACACTATATGGCACCAAGAAATACCATTCACTACTTAGGACGCGCAGTGCCCACCCAAACTCCTTTCTAGTCCACAGAGGAGAACAGAACTATGGCAGTATGCCCAGGGCTTTATAAACGTTTTCAGATTCCTTCTAGTACGTGCTAGGATTTGCAAGCGGGAGATGTATCAAAATGCTTTAGAGAAACTCTGCCATGATCAAGCAACTTTTTGTTTGTTTTGTTTTGGTTTTTTCTCCTAGTACCAGTAGCCATTAACCAACTGTGCACTTCCTTGGTGTTTCTTTCCTGTCATTGACAGTTTCCAAGATACTCGTCACTCCCCCTCCTTTTTATGAAGGGCTACTTTGTTAATTAAGCTTTATTCCAGTTCCCACACCCGCAGGCTTCTTTCTTTTTAATCCCTATGTCATTGCTGTGCATTTTGCTGGGGCTAGCATCGAAGAATGAATGATGGATAACATTCTCATTTTCATATATACTGAACAGCATCAGAAAAAATACACTGCATGCTCACTATACACATGCAAACACATAAGGTCTGTTTCAGAAGTGTTACTGATATTATCTGCAATTATCAGAACTTAAATAATTACAGAAAAAAGATCACGAGTTACTCTGATACCTCTGCTTCACTAGACATGCAAATACAGCTTCATGTATTGTAAACCAGCTTCCACTAGAATTTCAAGTAGCCATTGAGAACGTTTTCTTCCTCTGGATTTTGAAAGGTTTGTATTATCACACAGAGGCATGGAGAGATGCGATTCAGTAGTCTGACAACTTCACAAGAACACAGAGGCGAGCGATAGCTTATCTACATTAAGAATTAACATTCTGCTCTGAAGACTACCACGTGGAGTTCAAAGGTGTCTCAGGTATGTTCCGTTTTGTCAGTTTATTACACAGCCATTTAATAAAGTGATATAAAAAGGAATACAATTTGGAAACTGTTAGTCTAGAGAATGAACTTTGGATTGTTACATGAGGCTCTTATTCTCAGTCCCAGCTCTGCCTGTTTCGTGTGTTCTTGATGAGGGAGTCAAAACTCTTTGTATGCTTCAGTTTTCCCACTTGCAAAATTAGGACAAAGTACTTCTGCTAATTTACATTGAGGCCGAAGCTAATGAGCAACTAACGCTCAGGAAATTTCCCATGTGTCTGAAGTGCTATAGATGTTTACGTGTGTCTATAGGTTTGCAAAACACTGAAAACAGACCCATCTACAAAGAGCAGACAGAATACAAACAGAGAGGATCTGCTGAAAGAAAACAAATTGCGAGCGTGTATGACGGAAACTGGGTGGCAGCACACAAGCAAGATGAAACTCTTCTAGAGTATTCCGCAAAGTCCTGTTGGTCCACAGTGTTTTTGCCCTTCCCCCTCATCTTTTTGGAGCTCACCTGGTCATCAGCAATTGCTTTAGCAAAGCGAGCACAATCTAGCTGCAGATAAATGTCAGTCAGTTGGTCCAACAGCTTCTTTGGTTCAAACCCGTATTTCTCAGGGTTTTCGACTTTCAGGTCACGGCACTTGGGGCCACACAGTTGCTGTAAGTTAAAGTTCAACATAGCAGCCAATCGCGGTCCGAGTTCCTGCAAGACCAAAGTGAACACAGATCATGGCATGAAGGCAGCGATAAAGAAGATTATTACCAGATTTGCATACAGCAAGATCAGGAATTATTAACTAATAAAATTATCGTTTTGTAGGCTTGCAGGAAGTGTCTTTTCGTTATGCATGCTTTCCATTAGTAAAAAAACACAATGCAAACAGCTTCTGTCTAGAAGGATCACACCATCTCAGTGACTCAAGTAACGCTCTTGACATCAAGTAACTTCAACAGCAATTAGATTTCAATGAGTTGGAGAAAGGGGAGGAGAAAGGAGACAAAGGGCTACCAAATATTTCCAGGTTATTATCCGACAGTAGAGATGGTAGAGAAGCTAGAAACCACGTTAAATCTGAGCAGGACTTACAGGTCTGAGAAAAGGCTTTTGAACCTGCTTGGTAAGGATATGGAACATATCAACAGTTTCTGTTGCCAGGGCAAGGTACGAACGAGACACGCGCTCATCCTGAGCTAGCTGCGACTGCCGAGCCTGTTGCTGATCCTAGAAAATAAAACATTCAGCGGTTACAAGTCCACAGAATTTCCTACATCATCACCCATCAAAACCTTCACAGCCATAACGCTAACGTGATCTAGACAGACAGAAGAACAGATTGCAAATCAAATCCAGATGCGATACATTTTTTTATTTAAGGTACAGCTCACTTTTACTACCCAATACTAAAGTCTACACCAGTTTTCCAGAATTCTGCAACACTAAAAAATGAATGCAAATGGTATCACAAGACTCCATGGCTATTGAGTCTGTTTACATCCTGTAACTGCTCCTCACAGCTGCAGAACTGGGTTACGCTTCCTCTCCATCCAAATGCCAATACTTCAAGAACCAGCTTGGGATCTGAGAGTGAAGTGAGGTTCTCACTAATTTATGCACCTTACTTTATCATAAGTAATAAACACTCCACACTGGAACAATCTGCAGATGATGTACCAGCTCATTTTGTCTCTACAGTAATGGCTTTACCTTGCTGGTAGGCACAAACAGGAAGAAAGGCTTCAGAAGAGCAAACCAGAATAAGTTTAACAAACAAGATCTTTATAGCTTTTCTTTTCAAACTTTTTTTTTTAAATCAATAACCTTAAAATAGAAATACCTGACATTGGTGGGTCAACACACACAATTTTTGTTTAATCAGGCTAAGGTCTGAGGTATAGGACTCTAACTGTCTGCATCGAATCTACCCAGGATCAATGCATTAACAAAATAAAAGCTTCTATTCCTTGAAGTCAATTCAACTGGCGAGCATCTTCCAAAACCTCCTTCAAGAAGGTTAAAGTCTCAGCTTCTCCACTTAGAATTAAGTGCGCAGTTATTTAAAGCTTTATACTATTTCCACTTCACACCACACTCTTTGCCAGCCACAACATAACTACGCAGAATGATGTTTTTTGCAGAATGTCATCCAGAGTGACCACGGCCATACTGGCAGCAAGAAAAAGCATCGAGAACTGCTTCTCATGAGCAGCTCTTTGGTGCTGCCCCTTATTAAAAAGTTTTTTTAATGGTCTTGTATTAAAAAATTAAGTAAAGGGCACTTTGAAAAACAGCTCTGTTCACCCTGGGCAGCAGGTCCCATTGTTCTTTATTCTTCATCTCCTCTTGCACTTCATGGATACGTTTTAGGGACTCCAGACTCTCATCCAGCAAGAAAGTTGTGTCATTTATCAGCATGTTGATGTAGCGAACAAACTGCTTCCCAGAGCTGAAAACATTGAAACACAGTTATCACGGCAGAGTAGATGGGTGTGCAGACCAGACTGCAACCCCAGCAACACTCCTTCTGCACTGCATATTTCGAATAACGATCCCATTCCCCAAGCCAAGTTGATTGTGGTCTCCAGAGCTCAGTTTAGAAACACTCCAGTTCTACTGGAAGGGGCTGCCATTTAAAATACAACGGAAAGCAGCATCACCCATTCCCAATGGTAATGACCTCCTCAGGTCACTGCCTGAGCAGCTTGCATGACAGTAAGCAGCATTACACACGACCTCTTACTCACTTGAATTCTTCCATAAATGTACCATGGTGAGCTATATTCTGCCAGAGGCTTTTGAAAATGGTGCTGATGTGGTAGCGGATCGTAAACTTGTCATAGAATTCGCTAGTGGCTCCAGTATGTTCAACATCTGAAAAAGAAAGCAGATCCCAGAACTGAAAGCAAAATTTCCCACCAGGATTCACCTGCAACATGCTACATTTCTCCCTTACTGTGTCCAATGTGATGAACTTCAAGCACCGAGCTCTAAGAGATGAAATTCAATTCCCGTTCAGAAGTTTCCATCTTAATCCCCATTAAAAGAAGCAGCACCGTCCATTTTCTAATCCAGAACCAATCTCATTTCTGAAGAAAAACCCTCAGAAAACAAAACTTGCTGTTCTACTCAACTCCACTCTGCTCTTCGTCCCACAGTCTAAAATTTCAATAAGAAGAAAACTCTGGGAACACTGCAAAAAGTTGTTTCTATGGGTGCAAAGCCCTTCTGAAGCATCCGAATCTACAGAACTAGCAAAACCACAGTCAGAAGCTTTAAAATCCCAATACTCCCTTACAAAACAAACAAAAAACTTCCAGTTTGGAATCTAAACACCACAAAAACAATTGTCACATCAATCCACAGTGCTAGAGTTGTCACTTCACAGCAGCTTGTGGAAGCACTGGAATTCTCAAGGTTCCATCTAATGCTATTTCCCCCGATTCCCGAGCCACAAAGCCTCATCTTTACAAGACCCAAGACCTGCCTGTTTTTTTGTGGGTTTTGGGGGTTGGGTTTTTTTGTTTTGTTTGTTTGTTTTTTAAAGGTTACAACAACTAACACAGCCTTTTGCCTTATAATACTCATTGCTTACTGTACACTCAGTGAACTACAGACAAAGCACGCACCTGTGTAAAACTTCATCAAGGAGGGGACTAACAATTTAGTGGAGAGAGGATGATTCTCAATCATTTCAAAGAACTTTTGTGTCCGGGGCTGAACAGCTGGATTTGTCATGAACATCACTTCCACCAGCTTGGCTACTAAATAAGGATTTCGGATGTAGTTCTGGTTGCACAGCATCACAACAAGGAACATCACTATGTCCTGAGTACAGGGCTCATAAAGCACCTGAGGAGCATATCTGAAAAGGAGGAGATAAGGAAAACAAAATTAAAAACCCCAACCCTGTATTGTCTACAGAAGGTTTATCATGTACATCAAGTAAGTTCAGATCACTCATTAGCAACAGGAAAAGTTCAGTCATTTTATCATAATTCCCCATCTTTCACTGCAGAAACTAGATTCTTACTCTTCCAAAAGGCCTTGCCAGCTGTTCACCGGAAGCTGAATTTTAGCCTGAAACACTATCATTTTCTTTTGTCGCGCATAATAGCAAATTTGCTATGAAGTACCACTATAACAGCACCTCAGGAAGGCAAAAGCAAACATCTCCTCATCACACAACACAGCGAAGTCTGAGTTTGAAGGTACATTTTCAGGAAAAAAGTGATCAGCTTCAGAACACCAGGATGACATCTGAGGAGTATTCATGCCCATCTAAACTGCTAAAACTATACAAATGCATTTCATCCCAGCAAATTTATGGGGGAAGTTTTCTACTTATTAAGCTATGACTTTTTAAAAGTATTATTCTAGTGATGAGTCAACATATCGCGAGATCAAAAGGACTCAAACTCCAAACCATAAAGAAAATTCTTGGTGGGAGGGAACCAAAAGACCTTCAACTTTCTTCCGAGAAAAAATTAGGTTAGAAGGGACTCTGGAGCTCATCTAGGCATTATATCTGCAGCAATGTCTGCCAATGCCATAATCCTGTTAAAAAAACAGAGCACTAACAACAGAATAGCTAAGAGACTACTTTTGCACCCTAAATTTACGTGCGCACCACCTGTTACAGGGGTAAATGGTAGTACAAGTTTCCTTTAGTACAACTTTACTTACTGTACAATAAAAAATAAAAATTCAGCAACATCTTCCACGTAAAACTCTGGCAACGCCGCAAATACCTTCGGAACTTCAGGAGTTAAAGGCAATTTTATACTGTAGAATAAAAGAGACAACAGGACAGTAAAATAGCAGGGTTCAGTAGAAAGTGTCACCAGCTCTCCTATGGAATTCTCCTTTGGGAACACTTTACAGAAGTTCTGACACTGATTTTTTAAAAATCCATGTCAGTACTTCAAGTGTACTAAACGTACCCGAGGGTTGCTCTGCCTCCCAGCTGAACCTTAAACTATAAATAAGACATATTCCATTGCAAGAATGTATGTCACTGACATAAATAAAGTAGCAATCACGTAAGAACGCAGACACTGTAAAACAAAAAATTAAAATTCTAGAACTGCTAAATTCAGTAAACAATCTAACATGATCTGAAATATCCTTGATACAATTTACACAGATAATCCTGACACTCACTTGGGATAGGCAGGGTCAAGAATGCGAAGCATCAGCTGAATCACCATGCCATAGAAATTCAGACATCTCCTGAGAAAGTTTTCATCCAGCAAACCAGCATCTGCACAAGCCTTGCACCTCACCAGTTTCTGCAGAATATGCATACAAAAACTAATCCAGGGCAAGACAACATAGAAGGAAGGTCAAGCCTATCCAAGCTAATCAATATATCTGTGAATTATGACAATTATACAATGGTCTCTTCTTAAAATATGCTCTTATTTGAAGAAAACAGGGCACTTAAGGCCCAACATATCAAGAAAAACACGCACATAATTCAGAATTGCAGGGACAGAGGAGCCTTTTACAAGCTTTATGGGAACAATGAAAGAAATAACAGAGGTATCAAAGTGGGAAAGCGTGCAATTAAAGTCATTTTGGTGATACAGCTCAGAAAATTTGTGTCAATTTACACTAGGAAGACCTAAGCAGGACAGACCTTCAAAAAAAAAAAAAGAGGACCCCAGCATGCTCATCTTTGCAAGAATTCTACATGGGATTAGGGACTCAAGAGCTCCATCTCCATCTTGGGCACCGACTGTGCACGCACAGCTACCCCATAACAAATCACGGTCCCTTTACTTGTTCTCTCTCCAACAACAATAGTATTTTCTTCTTTCTGAGGAATACTGCCTAAGTTGATCTTGGCGTTACTTTGAATTTTAAATTCACCATTAATGTTATATTGTATCATGACCACCATCCAGTGCAGTGCTCACATGGTTCATAGATTCAGAACCACCATTTTCAAGAAGCAGTGGGAAGTTGCATTTAAACATTACGACACGAAGTAAACATACAGACAGGCTGACAAAGGCATTTAGTTGAGAACTGAATCACTTACAAACCTTAAGCTGTGTCTTGCAACGTTTCAGCATTTCTCGATGCCTGGTAGCCAGAGGAGAATCCTTCCATTGACTTTCATTGTTTTTCAAATCTTCAACAGTCCTGAAAACCATACGCAATAATTGGTTGTCATGACAGAGGGGATATGTACTGCCACCTACGAGGCATTTAACCTACTTATCTGCTAAATACCGAGGAAATATTGAGAAGAGTGGGGAAAAAGCTCATCATTTTCATAGAAGTTACCCATCATCATAACAAGAAAAATAAATTGCTTTTGTAAATGCAGGCTGAACATCTGTACAGTGTGCACTCAAAGGCACTACATGCACTAGCTCCAACATACATGCCTGTCAGACAAACCAGAACAGTGCAAAAAAAACAAACAAACAAACAATGAAACACAGAAGGGATCTATCCTGCCTGACAAACTAATTTTACCCACTGTATTAAAAAAAAAGTATTTTCCTTTTTTCTTTTTTCAGACTGACGTCTACAGTCACTCTAAAGGAAGGTTAGAAGGATGTCATGAAAATTAACCCTAAAATTAACTCTAACACAAAGAAGGGCTGATCCAGTTAACGACGAGATATTTAGAGATCTCATTCGTCTTCTAATATCAGAAAGGAATATGGAAAACAGACTCAGCTAAGGAGAAAAAGGTGGCTGACAACAGGACGTGTTAGAAACACCTTCCCTTTCCCAAGAAAGGCACAAGTCTGCATCCTGCGTATCTTCCCACTTTCCACCATTGTAAATGATTTTTTGCAGTTTTGTTCTACGCTTCTCATGCCCCACTCCCCATAAAATTCAGGTGTGCAGAGGAGTACGATACATGAAGAGTCTACAGTCTCCCTGTCAGCATAAGGACCGGTAAATCAAGATGGTTGATATTACCTCCCCTCCCTTACCCATCTTCTCACTCTGTCCCACAGAAGAGAGAACTTAAATGTACATTACACACACCATTTACATGAAAAAAAATCCTACGTATTCCCATACCTTAATCCTTTTTAGGAAGGGCAGCTGATTAGAACAAAACTCAATATACTGAACTATATGAATATGGTCCCTTTTCATCCCTCTTCTAAGCACGAATTGTTTTCCACATCAATCTCTGCCTACAGCAGAAAAATATCCAGTCTAATTTCTTTATTACCAACATCTAATTATGTTGCCCAGTGTTGCAAGCAACTAAGCAATTCATGGAAAATGCTGAACACTAAGCTGCTATTGATGTCAGTAAAAGCCAAGAGCTCTTCACTCTGCACTGTTAGATGGAGATTGCTGCATAAGCAACTCCTTCACAACAACTCTAAATAAGGAAATAGAAGCAATTCCTCTTTCAAGCCAAATGTATGGCTTATTTACAAGTAATCCACAGGCTGTTTTATATGAAAATACTTTTTTCTTTAAGATATACTGACTCTTCTTGGTCCATTCTCCGCAGCTTCCCAGGTTCTTGGCCTGCATGTGCTTTAACAACTAAAAGTGAAATCGCTACGAATGCAGTCCAAAAATCCTGTAATGTACTCATGGTATTACTGCCAAGGAACATTTACCAAAATGCAGTCAGTGCAATTATAAACAATGGAAAATACTGATGATACAAAAATCTGTTCTAATTTTAACAGAGTATTCTTCGAGGTTTAGCAACTATAAAAGTCTATTTGCATTTATGCCAAGAGAAATAGAAAACAGCAGTGTCTTCATGTCAACATCGTAACTTTTATTTATAATTAAAAAAAAGGTAAATCACATGCTGAATTACGTGTACATCAACAATATTAAGAGTTTACCACTGAAGGCTTCCCCCCCCCCCCAGTACAACAAGTTATCCCACCTCAGAAGCCAAGGGGAAAAAGGTAAGTATCTTCTGGGACATACAAAACAGCTCAGGCACAACTAAATGTCTTGTTTCTGGAATCACAAGTCATCTACAATGACTTGATTATCAGACATGTAACTTTATATGCACTCCTACAGCTATGTCAAAGAGCCTGAGGCACTCATGTCCACATACCATCAACCACACCGCAGATTAAGTTAAAATAAACAGTTAAGAAATGTCATGAATCCTAAAATGCTCTGAAGATAACTCAATTATCTTTTAAATAGAATGGTCTCACCAATTTGAGCTGCCTTGTGTAACTAATCTCTTCCATCACACTATTATTTGAATTCGCGATTCAAGCCACAGTCCCTGAACGTAAGCAAAAATCCGTAAGGGCCAAAAGCAGCAGATTAACAAATAGTTAAGATGATCTGTACTCAGCAAGTTTTACCCAAATTGTCATTACAATTTCCATTAAGTTTATAGGACTTGCCATCATGGTGAGAAGATGACATTGCTAGGATGCTAGGACTCTCAGAGGCACTAGATAATTAACGACTTCTAACCTGTTGAGTTCCCTGATGGCCCGCAGTCTACGTATGTACCGACGGCAGCTTGGCAGGATTGAGAGATGGTGGGCATGCAGAGTTAGGAAGAAACATTCTGTTGGGAATTTCGGCTCAGAAAATGGAGACGGATCCCTGTCTAGAAAACAAACAAACAAAAAAGCAGTATAGGTGAATAAATTCAAAAATGAACTGCCTTATCTAGGGGCGAGACCTTGAGCTCAACTTTCTTTAAAACAAATAAGAGCAGACAGCATCAAGAAAAAGCATTTAGGAATAGGGGAATTATTTGCTGGAATCAAGTACTTCATGTACCTCCAGTATCAAAAACTGAAGCCAGAGTTAATGCTTAACATATTGTCCTGGTTTTGGCAGGGATAGAGTTAATTTCCTTCCTAGTAGCTGGTACAGTGCTGTGTTTTGGATTTAGGATGAGAATAATGTCGATAACACACCGATGCTTTAATTGTTGCTCAGCAGTGCTTACACTAGCCAAGGACTTTTCAGCTTCCCGTGCTCTGCCGACTGAGCAGGCTGGAGGTGCACAAGGAGCTGGGAGGGGGCACAGCCAGGACAGCTGACCCCAACTGGCCAAAGGGACATTCCATACCATGGGACGTCATGCTCAGTACTTAAACTGGGGAAAGCTGGCCGGGGGGGCCGCTGCTCGGGGACTGGCTGGGCATCGGGCGGCAGGGGGGGGGGAATTGTACTGTGCATCACTTGTTTTGTGTATTATTACTATTATCATATTATTATAATTATCATTTTATTTCAATTATTAAACTGTTTTTATTCTTCCGATTCTCTCCCCCATCCCACCGGGGGGGTGGAGAGTGGGCGAGCGGCTGTGTGGTGCTCAAGTTGCCGGCTGAGGTTAAACCACGACACATATCTCAATAAAAGTACTCACAAAGTTCAGCAATCCAGGCTGTAACATCCTCCATTGTTGCTTTCACTCTTGTCTCATCTGTTGGGAGGTCAATACGACACCTGGGATGAAATATGTACATGGGATCAACCGTTTCCAGCTTTATCTTCGTACTTAGTTGCTGTAGTACCCATAAGAAGTTGAGCATAAAGCCATCTGTAGATACCAAACGATCATCTGTCTGTGGGGTAAGAAAGTAAACAGTTGAAGACATAAGCTTAGAAGTGCAAGGGTATTTTCTGCTGCTTTAACAGTATTCAACGTAAATGAATTATTCAAGAAAAGGGAGAAATGATGAAGAACGTGGATCCGTAAGGAGAACATTTGTGATAATGGGAAGGTCACTAACTTACACATTATCTTTCTCTATGGTTCAAGTAGTCATTCTCAAGAACACCGAACAAACAAAGAAGAAGTAGAAGACGACCTAAGAAATTTAAAAGGGCTTAAAAGGGCCTCTTTCAAGAATGGTTTGCCACAGATATAGATAGCAACAGAAGAGTTTCAAATAGTTGCTGAGCCTCAATTCATAAGTTCTATGTTAAGGGTAAAATTTCTATTACTTCTTCACTGGAATTTCACAGAAATATTCCCAGTAATGGTTCCAAATGTTTGCTTTTGAAAAGGGGACTTGAAGACAACAATGATGCAAACTTCAGTTGTTCGGGATTCGTGCACAGATTTTATCACAGGAAATGAGTGCAATGCATTAATTAAACAATGGCAAAATAACATCCCTGTTGTTTCACTGGAACCATGCCAGTTCATATCTGCATTACTCCTTTTACAGAAACCATACAAAGACTAGTAACTTACCAGCTGGAAAATAAGTTTTTTAAACATAGCCAATTGGAATGAACGAAGCCCCCATAGATTTGGGGGTGGGGGCAGAAGTACAGAGCTTTACACATCTAATATAGAATCCCTGTTAATGAAGTGACATGTCAGTCCTAAGAGAGGAAACAACATAAACTGATCAAATCGGTAAAACAGAATAATTTCAGAAATGGGGAATGGCTTGAAAGAGATGAAGACTGATGACAGGGCTTCTTGCCTGTTGTAGCAGGCATTCAAAATTCTTTTGCCCTCCATTCAAGAGCCACCACTGCACGAGCCATCTAGTGCTCTTTGTGCATTGACAAGGTCCACCAGTTACAGGAAGAGCATTCCTTTTATTTACCTGCATTTGTGCCTTTTTCATGTTGGCATTGACAATAGCTGCCATGTAATTGAGAGCTGCTTCTCGAGTTTCACCATTCAGTAAAATACTATGTAGAATCTTGAACAGCTCTTGCTGGAATTTCAAGTAAACATTCTGTCAGGTTGCACATCCTTCTCAACATCGCATTC
>NW_008824934.1:3212537-3240868 GCF_000699105.1 Pygoscelis adeliae | reverse complement strand
AAATTCCACAAAACTAACTACAGCTTCTGTTATCGTCTTATGGTCAACATTATGTGCATATTTAGATATATATTAGTTACGCAATTAGTTACAGAAAAGATGTATATAGACTAGTGCAACACACGCACTACTAATACAGTATGCATTTTTCTTACTTATTCTTTAACATGAACTATAACAGAACAGTTAGTCCTAGATTATTTTCTGAATTAGCTTACAGCCTTAGAGAAATATTTGTAGCACTAATTTTTTTTTCCTAATTCCCTTCCGCCATATCCTAACAGATTTGTTGTTTAATACAGAAGCTGGATTATTTTAGATTATATTCTTCATCCATGTCAAGACCGAAAAAAACACAATATTTTTGCTTTTTTTTTTTAAACATGAGAACACTTACCCTTGCTAATTCCAGGTAATGTTGCAAAGACTGGCTAACAACCCGGGTGTTTTCAAGAGTAATTGCAGGCCCTGAGAAGTACTTTTCAACTACTTTGTTCTGAAAGTAGAATGAATGTTGGCAAATACATCGAATATGTTGGGGAAGGGGGGGGGGACACGACGACACACCAAACAAAAACCAACCAAACAGCAAACCCCCACCATTCTACTATCAACATCCTTCTGTAACACTTACATCATCTTCAGCAAAAACAGAGAGACTGAAGAAGGCTCCGAGATAGGAAAGTCTCTGCAGCTCTCTTCCTGCACCGGTGCTTAAAGATTTAGGCAACCACAAGGGCAAAGAGACAACCTGAAAATAGGAGAAATAGCAAGTTAATCAAAGCTGCCATGTCAGCCGTACTACTTTATCTGCACTGTCACCTTTCAGTGTTTGCCACACACCCTCCATTCTTCAACATTCAGTCATGCTGATAGCTAAATGGAAACATCTCCTCAGCATTTCAGCAATCTAAGCAAGTCTTGTTTGTCCTAGTTTTTCTAAATTCTCAGGGAAAAGGACTCCCTTTACCAGTTTACTTTAAACTATTGTTTAGCATGAGATACTACACTAGCCCCTGTTTAGAGTTCTAAAGAATATTATCAACGTGGATCGTAGGATATAACAACAAAATAAGTTACATGGTTCTTTTAACTTGAAAAAAAAACAGACTGGGTACACTTACCAAACTGCACATAGGGTGTGTTTTCCCAAACTTGATTTCACAAAGTTCACATAGTGCCTATAAAGAAATCCCAAGAAAAATTCCTTTTGTGCGTAATTCCTAAGTAACCTGCCTGCAAATAACAAGCTTAACATGGTAAACTGCTGAAAGAGCCAAACCTTTTTCCCCTTAATCAGTGGAAAAACTTCCATCTTCTACAATGGTGAAGAGGTCCAAAAAGAGCTAGAGCACACCCTGCTCCCATTTTAGCTTTTACATCTGTTCCAAGTTGTCTCAAGAAAGCTAACATGTCTCACAGGATAATAAATTATTGCACTTATTTCAAAAATTAGCTGTGCAAATTGTTTGTTTGTTCAGAACATAACAATGCCTTTGCTGGACTCCTGAACTGCCACATAAAAGTCAGTAACAATAATAAATAGAGCAATTGTTCTATACATACACCAAGGCCTTTGTCTTTTGAATCAGAGTGGAAAAATGTCAGATGAACACAGAAGCCAGAAACAAAGAATTCTATCCAAGATCTCTAACTCACTTTCAACTGCAGCACAGAAAAAAGAAAGCAGTTATAACAGACAATTCTGAAAAAATAAAAATACTGTAGGCTTTCACATATCCCGCTTCTCCTGTATTACATGTTCTCGTTCTTCAATTATACTATAGCTAGTAACTACTGTTCATCCTTTTGGTGCACACTGGTGCCAACCAGAGATGATCAAAATGGAGTATCGTTTTCAAGTAGCCCTTAACTGTAACTGACAGCCAAATTTGCAACAGTTTGCAATTTAAATTGGGGGAAATAACCGAAGAGCAGGAAAACACAGAACCAGCAAAAAGTGTTATTTTTGCAAAAGTACCAGAGTTGCTTAGTCAATTTGATTTGCAGCACCCCAGTCCAGCTAATTTCCTGAAGCACACATTAAACCCGAGACGTAACAGCCTTTTTTGGCACCATACACTGAAGATCCTAAAATCTGAAGGTGCTAGCTGACAACGCTCAATTTAGCCAAGAATTTAGCTTGCTCTTTTGTGGCCAAGCATGCTTTTCAAAAGACTTTTTTGTTTTGTCAATAAAAGCAGTAGGAGGGAAGCAGATCTAGGGACTAAAGTATGCACTTAAAAAAAACCCGAAAAATAAAACCCCCGACTTGTCAGCCAGGGAATATTATGACATTTTCCTACAGTAAATAGTCACTAATTCAAATAATTTTGGGTTTAATGCAATATTTTAGTTTCCCACAAACAAAAGTGAGTCCAACAAACATTGGTACGGATATTGGGCCTTATTTCCCAGACCTAAATTGGGAAGAGCTTAGCAGGATTTTATAACCATCCACAGTATTACAACTAGTATGCACGATGAAATCCATACATTTGATTAATCTTATATAAAGCAATACATATAAACCTTTGAACAGCCCTCTATGCAAACTCTGTACATTAGGCTTAAGATATTACTGGACTCAGACTCTAGTGGATTTTTAATGGTCTTTACGCATCTCATAGCACATTAAGCTTCCAACAGAGTTTAATAGCAATCCACTAACCAAAGAAAGCCCAAAAATGTTGAAGTACATTATCGTGTATAGAATCTGCATAAGTTATCAGTAATCATAAAGAAACCGGTTCTAGAAATGAACAGTCCTTACCATAAGGGGGTATTTAAAATTGTCACTATCAAGGGAGCACTCTTTGGAAGCTACAGCCAGGCCTTGTAAAATGGGAATAAAGATCTGTAAAAACAGAAGTAGATTACTTTATTCAAGAACAGGAAGCGATCAAACGACACTATTGCTCTACACAGCATGAAATGCCTGTTCATTCTTCAAATACTGCAAGTCACACAAAACAAAAACTAAGATCTTTTCTTTAAATTTGTATCAGTTAAGCCTGAATGTTTAAGAGATTATTCAAAGCTAAAAACCAACTTGCTTGATGTCGTGTAAGTGATGTAACTTGATGCCTGAGCATAACAACTTACCCGTAAGAACTTATTTCCAAGCACTTGTATGTATTTTTCCTGATCACATTCTAACTTGTTTTCAAACATTTACTTTGCAAACCAAATAACCTCAGAGACAGGTACATCTACATTTGGACCCAAAGCTAACAGACACAAGCTGAAGCTGACAAAGAGTAATGTCAGCACACTGACAAAAATCAGGTGTTGTTCCATCAAGTTCTCTGCACGTGGAAACCACACAGGGAAGCATACACACATTTCATACAGCATCACTGTAGATACTGTATGCACGTGTGCAAGCATGGATATTATATACACAAACGAGAGCACAAGTTCTGTAGAGGCCTCCAACAACTTGATTGCCCAAATGGGTAATAATTTATTTGCCTGTATGCTTGGGGTAATAACATAGCTTTAATTTTGCATGTCATGTAAGCAAGTTGGTTTTGTGCTAGTAAGTTCTTACTGTGGTAAGAGTAAAGATAATAAGCAGCAGTCAAGGATTGTTATGAAAGAGGAAGTGACACGACAGGAACTTATTAATCAGAAGTAATTATACCCAATTAGTAAGTCCTGATCACACAGCTCTAACAACTATACCCTCACAAAATAAACTTATAGCACCTTTGCAACAACAACAAGAGGTCCCACTGAATTTTAAGTTTAATTATATTGTGTTGCTTCTATGAAGAGACAAAAAATTATTATTAAATCATATTACAGAAAAGGACTACAAAGAGGTTGTTGTCTGCTTCAGCTAGAGGAATGGTTCTCTTCTCCAGGATAGGTGACAACTTTAACGCTTTCCATAACCACTTTTTGACAGTCTTAAATGTACTTTCAACTGCATGGACCTCTATAAAAGGTGTCCAGACAGAGATATAAATTATTAAAAGGTACTTGCACTACACATAAAAATTAGCTAATGCCATTTTTTTCAAAATTGGAAGGATCAAATGCCATTCTGAAGGCCCCTTCTTTACAGCTAAGTCACATAATACTACAGGAGCGCTAATTAGAGACAATTACAGCCTCGCTGATCTGCTTTAACATTATATGGGCTAGAAGTTTGCTAGTTTTCTGTCTTAATTACTAGGCCCACCAGTTCCAATTTTTCATTATCTCAGTGAACTACTCTGACACACAGAATAAACCACCTAATGTCTCTCAGTCATCTCCTCTGTAAAATGTGAAGACTTAATGCACTAGGATTTGTAAAATGCTCTTAGCACCTTAGATGCAAACTATTAAAGTTGCAAAGAAGGGTAAAGATTGCAAGATAGAAAAAACAATAAAACTTTGAGTACTATTACAGAAGATTGCTGTCTTACATATACATTTTTAGAATATTTTGTACAGAAGCACAGAAAGATGAAAACCCAAGATCAATCCTCTAACATATGCCTGCATATGCTGAGTAGTTCACTTCAACATTACATAAATGTTCCCTGCTTATTAACAAATGCACTTTTAATAATTAGAACCAGCAAATAATGAAAGTCAGTCTTTTTCAAAAAATGCTAAATGAGTTAAAAACAAACAAAACCAAACTCCAAGTGCTTAACAGGTTGCCAGCCCCTGAAGTAATAGGTATAGAACTGTGATATGCAGAATGAACCTCTGGAAATCCACTCTCTTGGATATTGCAAACAGTAGAATCACATGATATAATTTTTTTTTTTTTTACCTATGCCTTACCTGTTTGAACACCTCTTCATCCTGATAAGTTGTTCTCACCAATTCTTGGATGAAGCCAAATGGGAGATTCCTACACAGCATATATGGTACCAGCAAAGACTGCTGCTGCAATGACCTTTATTTGTATTAAAAAAAAAAAAAAATCCAAACCAACTGATTATTTGCAGTAGTATTTGTAGTAGTATTTGCAAAAACGTCAGGGTAATCACACCTAAGGATGTGCTAGAAAGCAGATTATCAACATGTAGACGCACCTACTCCTTTCAGAAGTAACTAACCTTGTCTTCTCAAGTTACTTGTGGAAAGGTTATTCTGAAACAGATGCTGCTGCCAACATCACAGTTTAGTTTAATGAGGCTGGAAGAAAATAACAGCTTCTGTGTAGTAATTGGTTCTCCCTTCTACTCCTCTCTAATGAAAAGACCCTTTATTAAGCTCAACTAGTGAAGGAACAACATTTTTTGATGTTTGTTTTTCCAGACTAAGAAAAGAACATAACAGTAGTCTTTTCTGAATTAATACAGTCATTACTTCTATCTGCTCCCTAGGATTTTTGAAAAAGTATCTTTTTTTACTTAGTATATACGTAAAACCTACTCTAATGTCAACACTGGTTCACATAAAGACAAAACTAATCTCAAAGCACAGTGAATAATTGGTGCACCTTGAAAGATTATAGAAGTATTGTTTGGAAACACAAATACAAAATCATGCAGACTTCAGTAAAAGTCACATATCCGATGTTAAAAACCTTTTTACTGTTCCAACTAAACAGGCTGCTAATTAAACAACTGCTGTTGAAACAACTGCACTTGAAATCTCAGAGTCTTGATTTACTGTGGAATGTCTACACACAGATTTACATTACCAAATCTGTTGTGGTAAACTCTCTGAAGTAAACAAGTGCTATGCCACTTTAGCAGTTTTTGCTACACATTTTGATAAGACTGTTTCTCAGATGCAGCTCTACTGGTTACTGACTGTCACAGGAGTAGTGCCCCAACAATCTGCAAGTAAAACAGTTTATGCATGAGGTAAGGCAGAAAACAGCTTGGTTAACTCAGATCCCCCATTTAAACTGTTCATATCAATCTGGATGATTTTACCCAAACACAATTAGGAAACACTTAAACTACTCTCCACCAAAGTATCAGTGGGAGCAATAGTCTCCAATGGTAAAGCGATAAACTATTCCCCTGGCATATAAATGTATCCTGCTTCAACAACTGATCTTAGTTTTCTTATCTAATCCTCAGAAGAAAAAAAAAAATCCCAGAACAATAACTTTCATGACTAACACCAGCTGTATTTACCTTGGTTGTGTTAAGGATCCCTGTAGCACCAAAGCAGCATGTGAAATGCACTGTGATCGGATGTTGCTCAGTAACTGGCTAACTGTTGGCTGGCTACACATCTGATAAGAATAACTTTATTTTAATACAAACTAAAAGTATTCAGAGACAGAACAGACAGGAAATATGATAAATTTCTTTAATCATGCAGTATGAATGTAATATGCAAACTAAGATTAGCACTACTCCAGCTAAAAACCTTTCCGATTACATACAAGAAGTGTTGTTTCTTTTTTTCCCCAGAAGCAAAAGCTTAAAACAGAATATAGAACACAGATAGGGAGCTGGTGTCACAAAAGTATGTTTTACATGGAATAAACTTGGATAAAATGCAGTAGATCAAAAGGGGAAGGACAGTTTCTAACACAGTGCTTATTTTAGAGATGTAAAACATATACGTGATTCAAATATGAATAATTAATAACGGTCAAAGGGACCTTATAAATTCTATAAATCTATTTCTACAACAAAGCCATCAAGAAAGAACTATCAATTTCCACCAGCTTTCCCCACTAAATAGTAAGAGGAGTGTCTGTGACAGCATTGATACGACTTCACTCATCTGAAACATACCTTTGGTGCTTTTCTCTCCTCTATTCCAACTCTGTCAAAACACTCAATGAGGTAGTTCAGCATCTCTGTCTCCTTGCAATTTTCAATGGTGAAGTGGTCACTGCAGGAATCGGAAACACTTGAGCTGCCAGAGCCTCCCATACTTTAAAACACACAAAAAGAAGAAACAAAGCATTAGGTACAGTTCTTCACTTGTGCGCAATCAAGTAATTCACGAGCTCTTGACTTCCTCTGTCAGTTTTCTGAAGACTCCATCCCATCACACACACGGCTCAATACTTGAGATAATTTCTGTGATCTATGAAGAGCTCTCCACTTAACAGTTTGTCCAACTCTGAAAGTTCAGGTGTACTGGAGAATCAATTATCTTACTAAATAATTAAGTATCTGGAAGACAGCAATAAGGTGCATGACTTTAATGGGAATCAATAAATCTTGTTCTCACATGGCAACACCAAAAATGAACAGCCTTTAAGTTGTACCTGACATCAAAACT
The DNA here is from genome assembly GCF_000699105.1 of Pygoscelis adeliae. Taxonomy (NCBI): domain Eukaryota; kingdom Metazoa; phylum Chordata; class Aves; order Sphenisciformes; family Spheniscidae; genus Pygoscelis; species Pygoscelis adeliae. The sequence goes on along the minus strand of NW_008824934.1, from coordinate 3,233,662 downwards.
GTTGGGACGCTCAGGACGTCAGGACACTTCCAGGCCCTGAGGCACCCTCCGCACAGCTCCTGCACAGCCTCTCTACATAGCATTCAACTGGTGGCAATTTCACCAACTCTGTTAACACTAGCCAACCCACGGAAGGCAAGATCCTCCCGCTGCAGAGACCTTAGCTGATACATAGGGCTACAGGCAACCACTTTATATATTCTAAGGAAGGAGAATAAACAAAACAGGAGGCAATACAGCAAAGCAACTGTTCCTTTTAAAGTTTCCACATTAAAGATAACTTAATTTCAACTCAGTTCATTTCAACTCCCTTTCAGTAAAATATGCCTTTTCATTAAGTAGCACAGCTTCAGGGGAGGAAAAAAGAAAACACTGATATTGTAAACACAAAAACTACATCCACAAAAACAAAACCATGCTTGAGATGAGAGAGAAATAAAATACAAAAGTGAGAATAGACCCCACGACTCTCAATCTCAGACTTGTTATCTCAATAGAATTCTTTTCTACACAACAGCTTAGCAAAGCTAATTAAAAGCAAAAATCCTCATTTTACAGAAGGGAATTAAGACAACATATATTCACTTTATGTAAAGGGAATTTTAAAAATAGCAATTACGTGGATGGTCTCCTGCTATTCCTCAAAGAAAAGTTTGTGTACAGTGAGGGTGGATTTAAGTGAAGACCAATTTTTAAACCCTAGATCTTAAACTGGAAAATAAGAGTATTTGTTTCCTTAAATGCAGCTTTTTAAAAACATGTTTAAAACTACAAACTGTGTCAAAACAGGAATTTCCTTTAAAATGTAAAATAACTCACATTTTAATAATCGAGCTGTACAAATATATTGTGCAAGCTTTACAGTCCAACCAATAAATCAGGGAAAGGTTATTACTGCTAAGCATCTGGTAGCTCAGCACGTTAAGAAACGTAACTTCTAATAGCAACAATCTCTTTTTGCAGAGAGAATTTGTTTTCAGTTATTCAATTAATACTAACCCATGTAAAACGTAGCTCTCTTAAAATAGTACTCCGTAACCATTAAATCATACACGTGTTTTCTTTTCTGTAGTCTCTCTTTTAAACCTCTTGACTTCTCACATTCAGCTTAAAAATTACCCTTTTAAAAACACCAATTTATATAAAAAACCCTACTACTTCTATAGTTAGTCATTCTGTTAATGATTTCACTGCAGCAGTAACTGAAATTGTTCTAATGCAAAGCTCATACATCCTTCATACACATATTGAATGCCTTGGTATTTTCAGAATGCAAGTTGTTGCATAATTGTACAGCCACTGTGTTTATAATTTAACTAACATCTTACTGCTGTCTGCAGAATGCCACGACTTAATATACAAACTAAGACTCCAGAAGCATAGCAGCCTCAGAAATCCTTACCAAAGGCTTTGCAACTCAACCTAACATTTGGATTAAATCGCCAACAGGATAAGAATTAAACAAAACAGCGGGGAAAAATAAACCTAAATTCCATGTACACAAAACCCCCTAAAACCGTGTTATCAAGTTCACTCTCCTGAAGTTAGACTGGAATGGAAAAGAGGAGATGCTATGGGAAGGCCTTCTAGTTATCAGTCTGACTTTAGCAGTAGTGTCCCAACATACCACAGGAACAATCAGACAGAAAAGCTAGTGGGGGGAAAAAGATCGTCTCCTACCAAGTCTTTTTGGGCATTCCCTAACATCACAAGATACTTCCTAAAGTCTTGACCTAGCTTAGTTTTAGAAGGCCCAAGCAATTAGATTTCCCCTGACTTTTGCTGTAACTGAAATACTTGAAAGGGGACTGAAAGTCTTGGAGGAACTCTTTTCCTCCCAGTTGTTCAACATGCATGTGGTCTTCAAAACTCTCACCTTGTTTCCCTTACACATTTGCAAATTGCAACTGGCTCTATGTGGCCAGCCGTAGGGCACCTCAGGATTACTATCAGTCATAATCAGGGGTCTGAATGCTCATAGAAAGTGACTACAGAAGTATCATTTTTCAGAAAAGTCTTCCTAAAATACATGGGTTTTATATAAAACATTTACTCCTTGCTCCAATTTGGGTTGATACAGAAGAACGGGGCATTTCTTTGGGAATTTTGGTGCATGTGATGAAGCTGATGAATGTTAAGTTTTAATGGGAAAAGAAAGAAATGAATCATTTTCACCAACAGACTAATAAAGTACACACATCACTTGGATATGACAAACAGTTTTGTAGGAAGGCTGCTCATTTTTCACACCAAAACCTCAGTCCTAATAGGAAAACATTTCTGTATCAGCCAAGACATTGCAGCGTTACTCTGCAATGGAACGTAAAACTAGAGAGGCTCCTACCCCACGTTTACATTTCCAAAAGCTTTTTTTCCTCGGCATATCTAGTGTTCTGCAGGTTTTTCGCACTGCTGTCTGGTGAGCTTCCAAACATAACTCACTAATATCAATTCTCATTTTGTTTTCACGTATCTTAATGTCACACAACTGAAAGGGCTTTGCTATACGATTCGTCTCTGTTCTACAGTAAAACCTTCTGATCTTCCCCCTCCATTCTTGGCTGTTCCAACTACACCAGCTTCTGCTACTACTTACCACGTCAAAGGCCCAGTTTAAACTTTCAGGTGTATTTTCTTTACAGGCTAGAGGAGTGATCCTCAGCTGTCAAGCAGCAATGAATCTTCAAAGTCATACTGTTTGCATCAGCTGGCTATTTGCCACTTTATCTTTTTCTACATGTTAATCTTTGTCCCCATTTTCCAGTTTTTTATAGGAAAACATGCACATGATGTACTACTCGTTTTAAAATTACAACCATGAGTGAATAACATTCCTTCTACTCATATACTCAATGAGGAGTTCCACTCAAGCATCATTTCAGAAACCATGCTCATTAAACCTAAAAGGCAGCAAGATTAACATTTACTTTATCTTAGTCATCTCTTCAAAAAAAGAGCTGACTAACTAGCGTTCATTATGCATGTTTATACGCCATCTTAAAAACCCATCCAAGTCATCTCCTTGGCTTTAGTCATTTCCCAAGTTACTCTGAAGAACACTTGACACTACACAGACTGTTAGTTCCTAAGCAACCAAACATGCAGGTTACATTCTCTTTCTCCAATACCTGGACCCAAACTGGACACAAGAAAAATCATCATCTTCATTTTCTTCATCACTACTGTCCTCAGACACATCAGAAACGGCAAGAAGGAGGAGGGAGAAAGGGTTGTCGTATATACTACCACAACAAAAATGAAAAAGGCCATCAGATTTTTTAAGCCAAAAGAAAAAGTAAACGGTAGCTTTTCTTTGTAAGTCTGCCAAAAATCATCTTCTCTAAACATGCAGACAATGGATAACTCCATGTTAGTAAAACCAAGACTATGCTAACATGCTCTACTACACTACAAGTTATTCACATATCAAAACACCACAACGTTCACAAACCAAAAATTTAAAAAGAATTTTGGAGACGTAATAAAAATTATGGCTGAAGTGGGAATCTTTAGACATGACTGAATAATAAGTATTACAGTTCCAAGCTACTGAACTTTAAAGCAGTGGTCTCAAAACCTTGCGTGCTCATTTCTCCCTCCTGCAGGGACTGGGGATTCCAGGAGCAGCCAACAGAGAAAATGCAGTAGTATTTGGCCTGGCATATTGAAATAAGCTGATCTGTAATTTAAATCTATGCACTAGGGAATCAAATCTAACACAGTTCAGCAAGTAACAGCTTTCAACAAATCAACTAAAGCCCTATTGAGAAAACTGATTGCAAAGCAGGAGGTCTGTTTGGTTTACTATCCAGCAGTAGCAACTGAACAGAATAGTTTAACTGGGATGGATGTAAGAAGAGGAGGAAATTAAAACAATATTGCTACCTTTAAAGTAATTGCATCACACCTCAAATGTTTGCAGAAGCAGGTTTAACATTTTGGCAAAGATGGCTTGTTAGCAAGTCAACTTATTAGTACAAACCAAAACGCAGAAATCAACTCAGGGTAAGTAGGGTGAGCTCAGCACAGTTCTTTCAAATTTCTCCATTATGCCACACCCTGCACGGCACACATTAAAGACACTCTTTTGTTCTTGTGAAATACCTAGAAGGAATCCTGTTCAGTAAAGAAGAACGCCTGCGCAAGGTAATGGGTGAAGCAGTAAACAAAGGTGGACCCATTGTTGTGGGTCTCTGTCTGGATGTGATGACTGGCATGGCTGGAGGGCTAGCAGCTATGGCTGGAGGACTTGGTGAACTAGATGGGATGGAAATATTCAAGGAACGCGGGATGGAAGAAGCTGAAAAGCCTCCAGAATGGGCAACAGTGTATGGCCGGTACCTCGGAGAGGAAGGCTGCATCCAAGAAGGACTTGTTGCTGTGAGGTGAGAGCTGACAGTAATGGAAGGCACAGATGTAGAGGCAACTGAACTGGCTGGTGGGGTAAGAGATGAACCAGTCATTGGTACATAGCTTGTGAAATTGGTAGTAGGAGCTGGACTAGTCCCATAGAGACTAAACCAGTTACAGGGGAAAAAGAAAAAAAAAACAAAGCAATGATTTAGGTTATGCAGAAAAAAGGTGAAAAAGATAAAATGAGCAAGAAAAGCCCTTGCCCTTCTGATGACTCTTCAGCAGTAATTCTGCAGCTCACACACATTATTCCTTTTCACTAATGTTGAATAAAACTATGTCACAATCTACGCACTTTTAAGTTAAGAGTCATAGCCTTCACTGATGTGAAGTTGGGGATACTTCTCAGAAGGAACCAGTTACACGGCTTTAACCTATCAAATATGCTTCTAGCCATGGCAATGTAATAAAAAGTAGTGAAATGGAGGGACATTCACATGAAAAAGAGTGAAGAACTTTAAAAATCTATTCCATTTATTGTTCTTGGGACATTTCTATGCCCCTCTCTCTTCTAGTCTACCAATCAATATTCAAGCGAAATCAGTATTCAGTTATAATCAGAAGTCACCTGGATAACGAACTGGAACCAAAGGAGCCCACATTACAGAACATAGGGCTGCTTCCTGGGTTAGAGCCCATGTTTAAAATCAGGCTTCTGTCAGGAGACCGGGCAGCTGCAGCAATTGGTTGCGATGTAGCTGTCAGGCTAGCAAACGGGTTTTCATCCCTTGACTGGGTGGACATCATCAGCACTTCCATCAAAATCTGCCCGATCAAGTCCTTAAAATCTGAAAACACTGTTAAGAATAAGAGAAGAGAGTTAATACTGTCTTCATCTACACATTAGCCAGAGATGTAAACTTTATCAGAGATTTCAACTACGAAGGACAGTAACTTCTGTGAATTAAGTGCTGCCTTTGGCAAAAACAATAGACTGATACTTACATTTTTAACTATCACTCTGTCTAGGTTCTGAAATTATAGCTACACAAAAATGTAACTTTTATGGAAAGTACAAAAGATCATAGATGACCTAATGTTGTTATTGTTAGATTATTAAAGTTGTCTTCTCTGTCCCTCTCATATTTTCCCATCCTGCTGCTGAGTTGGGCAAGTTGTGTCATAAAGAAAGGAAAAACACACGCGCACACGCACCCCACCCCATGTATGCCCACACATAAAATAACAACTTTGAATTTGGTCATATCTTATAGCTGACATATAAAATATAATTCGTTATATAAAATAATCCGGAATTCTTAGTTTATCAAATTAACTGCTCGATGTCTATTATGATGCAAGACAACCCATGAAGTCAGTAAAAGGTTTCTGAAAAAAAGAAATCCAGCAACACTGCAATATCAGCACACTAGTTTGACAACAGAAAACATTACCAACAAGAGCACAGCAATTGACTAAAACAGGAGTTATGACCAGTCGGTCCCATGTTCCTTTTTGGGGATTCCATTTCCTGCTACATCTGCTGATAGCAGATGCTGAATCAAGCAAAAACCCCAAGTAGCTGGCTCTGGCATTGTAGCAAAGAGAGAAAAAGCTAAAAATAAGAGTAGGAAACATACCACTCAACTGAAAATCCCTAACAATGATAACAGTTCAGATACCTACCTTCCTTTGGGTTCTGCTTAAACTGGGCAGAGAGTGAATTCAGGAAGATAACATCTCTGTCTCGGTCCTTCCAAGAGACTCTGAAGATCTTACAGACCAGCTGTAAAGCTTGCTCCTCAGATACTTCAGACCCAGACAGAGGTTCCTTGGTTAGAGGGGTTAAAAAAACAAAACAAAACCAAACAACTTACTTGCAATTGTATTAGTCAAGTCACAATTTTATCAGATGCAGGTCGTCTTTATGACTAATGACTTCAGACTAACTCTTAATAGCAGATTTTGTATACTTATAAAGGAATATAGATATATTTGTCAAAATTTGTTTGGTAAAAAACCTGAACAAACACAAAAGAGATGCAGAAAAGATGTAGAGGAAATACACACATCTAGTAGGAAGCAAATTCCCAAAACATATTCAAAAACATTATAATAAGAAGGGAAATTTAACCAAGATACCTATGATTTCTCCTTTAAGGAATTAACTGGGGATTCAAATTTTCGTTATGCACAGGTATTTTAAGAGTTTCCTGTAAAAATGAAAGCACAGGAAGGAGTGACCTTCCCCAAGTCTTCCCTGCTTTCAATTTTTGCCAAGATAAAGACATCTTTCACTTGATGTCCTGACTTCAGGACAGGACAAAAGACTCAAGAATTTGCCTTGTTCCCCTTTCTTCCAAAAAAGGAACATCATGTAAACCGTGCTCAAAATGAAAAACTAGTTTCTCTAAAAAGAATGCTACCATATATAGTGGCTAGCAAAGGTTAAATGGGAGGGTTCTTGCAATCCTAAGGCAGCTTTGAGTGTGCACCTAAAAAAAATGGTGGAATACAAAGAAAACTCAAGTAATTACCCCTGCAATGTGAGGAAAGGTAGCATTTAAAAACCATTTCCAAAACATACACGACAAGCCAGCAACATAACTCTGTCCCCCCAACTCTTCTACCAACACTGAAAAAGCAACATAATACACAAACCAGACAATGCAGCTGCATAGAATTTCAAAGATGGAAAAATTCTAGCTTTGACGCTATTTTCCTGCAAGAGTTCTCCTGCGAGAGTTGTAGATATTTCCTAGACCAAGAAAAAAAATTTCTGATATTTGACTAAAACGAGTGCACGTTGCACTGCTATGTATCATACTTCTTGATAGTAATACTCTTATTTTAGAAAAAAACTAAGTCAATGGGGAGAACAAAATGCAGATTGAAAAAAACAAGGTTGCCACTAGAAAGCTCCCTTTTTTCCCTTAGATTTGAGACCACGTAGTGGCCACCAGGTAAGCCTAGATTTATCAGAGATTTCCAGCAACTACCAGCACTGTAACCCTTTTCAAAAGCTTTCCTGCAAACCATTTAATAAACCATCAATTTTGGCACATTAATACATTTTTATTGACTTAATCACTCTACTAGTATTCTACTGTTTTCAAGTACTTCTACCTCTCCTGCCTATTTCTGCAAAGCAGGCTTTATTATTGACATTATTTCACATGCAGATAACCAGGCAAGAACATTTTTTGCTCATAAATGAGGACTATGCCGTCTCCTATCCACTTAAGTTTTTGGTGTCTCCGAACGAGTAAGAGGAATCGAACCAAGTCTGCAGAGCTTTATTTTACTTTCCACTCCTCCCCCCCCAGCTTCAATATCGTCCTTGATTCCAAGCTATTTATTTCACAGTAGCACAATGCAAGCTGTCCGACTGCCTGATTTTGCAGCTAGGAATTGACTGGAAAGGATTCTGCAGCAGGGTTATTGCTACATGGCTTTAAGCCAGGCTTTTACCAACTGACCTTATTACTGACAGTGCAGGAATAAACAAAGACATCTAATGAGCACTGCAAGAATTGTTGTAGAAACTTCTTTCCACTACACTGATGTCCCATTTCTTTATGGCTTTATTTCACATGGGCCTTAAAATCAAATGACAAAGAGGACAATTTTAGGAGTGAATTAGAGCTTTGTACTTGCTTTCTTTCTTTTTCTACTTCAAAGGGTTCTACCACCTGTCCAAACCTTGATACCTAAATATTCTTACTTATTTTCTTATAGCATCATTAAGAAGAAGATCTTGTTACATAGCATTACTTCAGCATACGTAACATTTGAAGCAGTACTTTGTTAGCAGACCTCTAAATGCTACACAAAGAAGCAGAGTCTTCAGAAGTGTGCTAAAAATATTTCTTCAGTCCTACTGCGTATTAAAAAAATAGATCTGGGCATTAATAGGTCACTTTGTTCTAGGATACATAACAAAAACATTTTCTCCAGAGTTTTCAAATATCATTCATAAACCAATTCAAGACAACCAAAATGCAGCTTTGATATTGGAAGTTTCGACTTTTTTTTCCTTCCCACAATTTTTTATGAGGAAATGCAGTGAAGAAATTGTTCACAGGTGACATCTGAGGGCTAGTTCCACCCTCTCGAAAGCACGTATTCGAAGTATGGAGATAACTGAACTCACTTCAAGCTAACACTCTGCATCACTCCTCCATCCTAAATCCTTTGTTCCTGTTTCTATTCCATTATTTGGAACACTTACCACACACAGTTCTAGTAAAGAAATTTCTCCAAAAAACAAAATGTTGTCCCTTTTGAGAAAGAAGAGAATGCAAGGCAAGCCCCAGGAATATTACAGACTGCAAAGCTGCAGCCATGTAAGGCTATGTCAGCGAGGGAAAACACAACAATATAAGCAAAGTCTGAGGTGAAAACTTTTTATGTAACAGAAGCATGCATGACATTGAAAACCAAAAACACAGCACTGTTAACTCAAATTGTATAATCTGAACAGGTTCTCCCATGAAATCCTGAAGCTCGACGTTACAATAACACGCGTATGTAGTCTGGAAGAGAACAGCCAACATAAAACAGACTAACCTTATCCGTCAGACTCCTTTTCTCTCTGCGATCATTCTCATCAACCTCCATGTTTTCAATTCCCGAATCCACATCTACCTGGGACATACTGTAAGTGGAAATAAGAAAAGAAGCCCATTAACTTGTAGAAAGCCACAGACAGTCCTCTGTAAGATGCTGACTGAAGGAGCGTCACCTTAAGTAGAAGCAGCAGAGAAAAACCAATGCAACAGGAACAGCCATATGCACAAACAGCAATTAAAATCCATAGTTGGTAAATGCTTCTCATATTACATTTATTTTGAATTCAAGAAACACAGTACTAAATTTCTTCAGCAGGCAATACAAACTACACAGCTATCACATCCCATAACCTTTTCTTTTTTAAATAGTGTAGTGAATTATCCCCACCAGACATGCTCATCACAATGTCTAAGATAATGCTTTGTCTTTTATCACTTTAGGTCAGGAATTCCCATTAAAATGAGACTAGAAAAAGTATTACAGTGATCTAAACAGTGTATCATTTTTAAGCATTTAACCCTATTGCATTAACACGGCTGGAAGTGAGAAATGGCAGAATATTTTCCTTTTAAGTGGTTTTGATGATTAGCATTGCACAATATTTGCTGGCTTATACAAGCTGCATTTTTTACCTTTTCTCACAGGAGACACTATCAATATCCATGCTCTGAGACCGAGACAGAGACTGAGATTGTGTTTCAAGGCTGTTAGATGGAGAACTGCTGAGTGAACTCACTCCTTCGCTGCTCTGGCTTCGGTGGGCTACTCCTAGAGAAAAGGCACCACCAAGATTACTACTACAGAGATGAGAAGGCACTACACAATTATTTGGATGGAAAAGGAGAGGAAATACTGTTTTTCAATCCAGCTCTTAAGCATTCTTAGTAATGCATTAGGAAATAAATGTTAATAATATTCAATAAATGTTAATAATATTCACATTTGACTACAGATAATCACATTTTCTACCTCCCCTTGCAGCAGCAATATAGGAACGCTTACCTGCATTACAACACAGAGAACAAAACTAAATTTCAATCCATGAAGTGCCCATAAAAAAAAAAAAAGCACTAGCAAACTGGTCTCTTGTAAGATTGCTCTGTATGCTACCTTAAGACTTTGTGAAGGCCCCTCTGAAGTCAGCCCCATCAGAACAGGACTTCACGCCGGGTCATTACAATGGAGTTAACTTGGGTGAGGATACAGGACAAAACTAATTTGAGTTCTGATAGTCTTCCCACAAAACCTCCCACAATTTACTGGGAAATTATTAGTACTTTTCCTTCTCCACAAGAATGAAATAAGCATCCAAAAAGTCCTAACAACATGCACTAGGTGCAACACCAGCAAATGGAAAGCAATATAATGGCTTTGGTGCATGGCTGATAGGATATGAACAGATGGATTCACTTTGCAACGAGGACTTCTTCAGAGAAGTGTTAGATACTAGCATGGTAGGAGGAAAATTATATGCATAATTCCAAATAATCCAGAAAAAGCCTTGCATTCAATAACAATGGAAGTTGAATGAGTCCTACAAACATCTAAATGGAGAGGGCTCTTAAGAGTAGTCTATTCCTAAAATTTGTGCCTAGTGACACTGTTTGAAGTCATGATTTATAATAAAGTAGGATTAATTGCAAGCTGCAACTGTAGTTTTACCAATACCAGGTATTTGCATGTCAGTAAACAGACTCCTTGAGGGAGTAGGAAAAAAGGTATTATTTGTCAGTCTGTTTAAAAAGAAAGCAACAGTAAATTTCAATCCTTTGGGTTCTTTCACCTGCAGTTTACAAGAAATTCCCCAAACAGTATTAGGTTTCAGGTGAGAAGTGTAAAACCAGATTGACAACCTACATTTAGATTCCAGCACCGGCTGCGTTTCAGTGTTACTACTGAAAAGTGCAAGCTTGTCCCGCATTTAGGGTGGCAACACATTCTGAAGTTAACAGTGGGGGCAGCAAAACAGAACAAATCAGGATTACGCTCTTTGACACAAGCTGTTTGTTTTCAAGCACCCTTCCCAAAGCTTTTGTAGGTTTTGAAACAATTCATTTTACAGGAACAAAACTGCAGAAGGCAGAAAAATCCCATTTTGAAGACAGTTTGCTGAAGAACAACTAGATATTCAGCATGGGAGGTAGGAAAAGTTGCTTCACTCTATGGCTTTGAAACTCCTGTTTTACTTCCCTGGGTATAAAAAGTGTTTATATTTAACTCCTTATATTAGGCTGGATATTAGTCAATATCCAGAAAACACTCAGATCTTCAAATAAAAAGTGGAAAAGATGTGTGAGGTAAAATTAATTGGTATTCAGAAAAGAATTTAACAAGCAGATTGTCCAAACACCTATGTTCTATAACTGAAGACATGTAAAAGCACTCTAAAGTATAGCAGGACCACATAGAATGCATATGTAACTTGCACTTATCACAAAATACTTGCTAAACCTAGATTTTTCTCAGATTTGTGCAAAGCTTCTATGCTTTGGTTAGTAATTTCAGGGCTGTAGCTGGGTATTATCATTCATTCATAAACAACATTCTTGAGCCCATTAGGTTTTCAGTGTGAAAGGAAGAATAGAGATAGGAACCGACATCCTCCAAGAAAAGTTAGATTTCACTTAACCGCCTATTTGCCAGTATTAAATGTCTGCAAAAGATATCACCCAGGAAGCAGAAAAACATCAAGAAAAACTCCGTTTCAGTTCTAAATGGCTATTTCCTCCAGCTCTGGAATTTTGGTAATGCATATTACAGCTTTGACACTGGCAGTCCTTGCACGAGGCCCAGGCCCAAAGCCTAGTACAGTTTCTCTACAAAACCAAGGATACAGAAATCTCAGGTATAGTGTCTGAACTGACCAAAGTTGCTCAGGTCAATCAGGTTAAATAAAAGCAACTTACAAAAGCAGAACTTCCATGCTGTAGTTTCCCTAGAGATAACACCCAGCAGAAATATGCTGTCCATGGCAGGGGAAGGCTAACTTCAGCAGGGTATTCCAGCATGCCACTGATTTAAGATATCCGAGTTACAGCCTTGTTTTCCTTCAGTACATCATCGATTACAAAGGGGCAGTCTTCCTCGAGTGCTTCCTCTCTCCTCCTCCCTCTTCCCAAAGAAAAAGCTAGCTAAGTCAGTGGATAAAGAGACCAGAGCAAACATGGCTTACCAGGGTGAAGAAGTGCATTGTTCTGCATTCCCTTGGGGTCTTACTCCCACTGCCAGGAAAATGTACTTTAACAGTTATACTGCAGCTCTCATTAACAGGCCTCTTCAAACAAACTGTCCTACCTACCACCTTTTCACAACAAATCTTCCAGAATTTACTTGCATCTGTGCTTTGCTGGATCAGGTATACAATAAAATACCTGACACTCAAAGCTTCAGTTCTCCTTAAAAAAAAAAAAGGAAACACCAGCATAGAGAGCCATGAAAAAATTATGAAGACCACACACCCAGGATGTACGGCTGTAATTGATACAGTGTTTTTAGGCTCTCTAAATTATTTTCAAAATACATACAAAATCATATTTTCCATGAAATTGATGCCTAAGTCTGATCTCACCGTGACATGCAACTTCTTATAAAAATGGATGCCTACAAGGACACTATTCTGCTGGGACCGCTCTCTGTATATCCAAATGAATTAAAATCCTCTGCAGTCATTTTAGTCTACTGCTCAGTAACTCCTGCAAACCACACAGCGTTAGCTGAGTCTTCATTTATGCTAAATAAATACAGCAGATAATCAGTTGTGAACTTTTTTTTCCTGATCTATTCCCCAATTCAACCATCTCTCTTAGCCTGGTGTGAAAGAGACAGGCATTATTAAATTGCTGCAATGAATGGCACTGTAAGCAGCAAACACTATACTGACCAGGTAACTTCTGTTTCTGGTCATCAAACAACCTAGTCTGTATAGTTAGGTACTGTCCAGTGCAGATAGAGGAATTCTTAAAACAGAAGTCTCTAAGGTCTTAGCTACCTGACCACTTCAAACCACGATAAACCTGTCTGCCAATCCACAAACATTCCTACCTTCAGGTACATGTCTCCACACCTCCTGCTCTGTTGGCATTATCGTTTACACAGTTGCGCAGTAAGACGGATCGGGACCTCATCTATTTGAAAGCTAACTATTTATTTTTCCTAGGTTAGTTTTCACCTGGATTAAGTCCGTGATCCACCTCACCACACAGTGGCTACGGACAGCAGAGGGAGAGGCAGTGAGAAACACTCCTTTCAGCAAGAGTCAGACCTAAGATGGATTAAAATAGTTGTGTAACCACAGGCTGAGTGAACACAGTTAAGTGAACTCTGCACTGTTCTTAGAAGAAAAGTCACCTTTGCTTCTGGTTTGCTGTCTATAATCATGAGGACAATACACAGTGTTAAATTCCGTCTGCAATGAGCTTTTCTCAGGACATGCTTTTGATAGCTTTTCTCTGTCCTGCTTTGGATACAAAGGCAACAAAATAAGCAGGAAGGAGTCACTTCTAGGTATTTCAGAACAGCACTGTAATTAAATTACAAGATTTAAGCTTGTAAATTACTGTACTTGCCAAAGGGAAAAACATAACATTTCAGAAAGCAAACAGGTAAATAGATAAAGAATTCTGCATGCTTATCAAGGAGTATTGGAAAAAAACATTATTTCTATCAAATTATTAGAAATCATATTGAGAACCTGTTTAAAACAATCTTGACATTTGTTTTGAGATTGGTTTTGTGAACCTCTTAGCTTAGTAACACAACATGCAAAACAATTTAAGTTTTCAGATAAAGATCACCATACTGGAAAACACGCCAATTTGTTTTGATTTCCAAGACAGCCAACTTGAAATGAAAATTTATTTTTTTTTTAGGTCAAAAGTCGTATTATATGTAAGAATATTGTCTTCACCTCTCTATAGAGCAACCCTCCCAACTTTCTATGCTTTCTGCATTTGTCTGATTTTAATAGATCAGGCATTATTTCTGTCTTCTGAAATAAATACCATGTGTAAATACCCTACTTTTATTCACTCCAGTAAATAGTGAAATTGGCAAAGTAATACAAAGGAGAAAGCAAATACTTTATTCTTACATTGACAATGCACAGTCACAGCCTACTATTTTTAATTGTGCCAAATGCTAGTAATTAAAGATCAAAAATGAACTTGGGACTGATTGCTAAAACGTACCTAGAAACCGATCAATAAAAACTGTGTTGCAAGACTGAAAAGGGTTTTTTCCTGTCTCCTTGACAGATTGGCTTTCTTTTCTGTAATATTCTGCAATATTAAACTGTATTACAAACTTCTTCAAGCTTTGCTAATCCTTATTTTAAATGCCATTAGTTTACTTATACCTGGAAAACAATTGTATCTAACCATTTATTATTTGGAAAATGAAAACAAAAAGCACCTTCATTCACCATTTTAGAATGTTTCTTTCTGAAAATTATTTTTAATAACACCACCAGTAATAGTGTTCATGTTCTAAATTTAAGGAGTCGCGTAATAACTTTCAGTAGACATACAAGATTAATTTTTGTCTCTAACATGCCAGCCTACCTGATGCACCAATTGGAGAGGTAGCTGGGGTCATGCTATGGACATTTAGGCCGAGACTATGGGATGGCCCCGGGGCTGGTGCTACTACAGGTGGTCCAGGTGGGGTCTCTCTCTGCGGCGACGTGAGTGGTGTAGTCGGCTGGGAAGACGGTCCACCTGCCAACCGAGCAAGGCGCCTTCGACGAATCTGCACAAAGGAAATAAAATAACAGCAAATAAATGAGTTTGTTTGCACGTACGTATGCACACGCTCCCCACGGTTGCCCTTTGGCCCTCCTACACAGCAGGGGTATTCAATCCTGTGAAACTGCAAAGGTAGAAGCTTTACTTGATAACCTGCTAAATGGAGCTGAGTCTTACTGCCGTTTCTCTGTTCTGTGTGACAATACTAAAATACCCTTGATGTTTAGATTTTAAGTATGTATTTGATACCTTGGAAAACCATTTGCACTGGACAATACTCTGTTTGTCCCTCGAACGGTTGTGTAAGACAAATTTAACTGCTCAGCAATTTCAAAACCTGCAATATTCCTCCCCATTTATTTTGGCATTTGATGAAACAAACTGCATTAATCTGATAAAAGAGACAATATGAAGATGACCTTTGCCTTAATTTCACACCACATGATACTAATAAAAACACCTGTGCTAAAGAAGATGCAGTTCAAAGTTATTAAAGACCACCACTGTCCAAGTTAATCTGAAACAGACCTGAAACACTAAAAATATACAACTCCTCTGCTGGACAGAAGCATCTTGAGAAGTAAAGACAGACAGTAAGTAACATCCTCGCATCACCTAGAGACATTCCACCACACAGAATTTAAAAAACAGTTTTTGCACGTTACTAGTAAGACGGAGAAGCATCTGCCTGCAAAATCTGACTTCAGAAAACTCTTATGAATCTATTTATTAAAATTAGTATGTGACCACATTAAATTAATATTATACATGATAAAGAAATAGACAAAACTTATAAAACTCATCATTTATAAGTGCTTCAAGTTTCACTTGAAGCATAACTGAAAAACAGAAAAGAAATTATTTATTATCACAGGCTGCCTCAGAGGATCTGTTCCTAAAGCTTACATCTTCAGCTCGAAATAGGCCCAGCACAAAATAAAAGTATCGTATTTGAGGGTGTCCACTCCCCTCAAAAATAAGCAATTCATGTTATTGCATCTGCATTATGATACTCAAGCATTGCATGTAAAGTATCAGTTTTCATTTCTGCTCATAACCCTAAAGAACTGCCAAGCAAGTGAAGGAGCGAACAAAAGATGTGTGTCAAGTCAATGTCTATGCTACATTACTGTAGTCATTTAATGGCCTGTGAAACCTACCCCAACAGGAAGAAAAACAGATCAAATTAAATCAGACTTCAAAAATGGTGGGAAAATTAGAGTCTGGAACTACATCTCCCTCCATGACAGGTGTCACCACATGAACATGGAAGGCAGCTAGAAAATAAATTCCTTTTTTTTTGTTCTTAAGAGAAAAAAAATGCTATGATTAGAATGCCTTAATCCCTCCTCCTTGTCAAGCAAAATAGGGGAGCTTATTGCATAAATAAATTGTTTAGCTTTGCCACAAGTAGAAGCTGTACATATTAGGGTCTCTAAAAAGTTACTTTTTCTCTCCACTTGTACCTTACATCTTAATTTTTCAGCTGTTTATCTGAAAAAAGGTACAGAACTACCTTGCCCCTCAGAGGCATACCTAAGAAAATGTCAGCTACATGTTCCCATATCTGTTTTCCCTATTGCTGAACCCAAATTAAGTGTTCCTAGCTCACAAAGCTGTACCAAAAATATTATCAGTAAAACAACCTAGCTGAATTGAAATCTATTTGAATTAGGGGGTTGAATTAACATTTTAAAAGCTGTTTCCTTACCATTCAACTGACCTGTAATGATGTTTTTCAGATAAAGGAATGGCAGGGAGGAATGGAGGAAAAAAAAACCAAAACCAAATACACACACAAACAGCCCATATATGCAGAAGTGGCTGAGGGAGAAAGATGAAGATTAATTATTGTCCTGGTTTCAGCTGGGGTAGAGTTAATTTCCTTCCTAGTAGCTGGTACAGTGCTGTGTTTTGGATTTAGCATGAGAATAATGTTGATAACACACCGATGGTTTAGTTGTTGCTGAGCAGTGCTTACACTAGTCAAGGACATTTCAGCTTCTCATGCCCTGCCAGCGAGAAGCTGGGAGGGGGCACAGCCAGGACAGCTGACCCAAACTGGCCAAAGGGACATTCCATACCATGTGACATCATGCTCAGTACATAAACTGGGGGGAATTAGCCAGGGGGGTGGTGATCGCTGTTCAGAACTGGCTGGGCATTGGTCGGCGGGTGGTGAGCAATTGCATTGTGCATCACTTATTTTGTATATTCTATTATTATTATTATTTTCCCTTCCTTTTCTGTCCTATTAAGCTGTATCTCAACCCATGAATTTTCCTTTTTTTCCCCCCAATTCTCTCCCCCATCCGACTGGGGGCTGGGGAGTGAGCGAACGGCTGTGCGGTGTTCAGCTGCCTGCCAGGTTAAATCACAACAATTGTGTAAAAAGCAAGAAAAATAAATGTGATGTGAAACTTTTCCACAACTGTTCATATTCATTCTTTCTAGCTAGTTCCAAATCTGATGTTAGGAAGGAAATATGTGAGGAGAAAAAGGCATAGATAATAATCAATATATTTATCAATGTATTCTCAAATACAGTCAAACGTTGTTTACGCAAACAAGGTCATATCCCTCACAAGGTATGATTTGCACAAAACCTCTCTTCATCATCTCCCAGTTTTAAGCAGATAATTGAGGTCTCTTGTGCCACTCAGCATTCCTTCACCTACAGTGCTAGGCTAGATCAATGCCAAAGTTACGTCAAAACCAGCTGCAGTCATCGCTGTTGAAACAGGAGGACACCATGACGAACTTTCTGCCTTGTATTTGTCACTCTTAGTCCATCAACCACACGCCTTTCTTACAGACCAATCCCCAGACCGTAACGTGTCCTGAAAAAAATTCTGAAAAGGGCACGGAACAAAGAAATCTGCACAGACACCGAGCTGCTTTTAGATGAGATACTGCAATTAATACAAGATTTTTCCCTGCCCCTTTAAGGATGATAGGCAAATTATACTTATCTTCCTTACTGCTGAACAAATTAACATTAAAATATAAATAAACTCTGAATATTTTTTTCCACTGAAAGAGACAGCTTTCACAACTGAGGGTACATTTAGCGATTGTTAAAGGACCAGATTTGGTTCTTAGATACCCTGAGTTGTCATACTTCTCTAGGTTTACATAAAATTATCACAGAAATCTGAAATTTGATCTGAAGATTAGAAAGTTTTAAGAGAAAAAAGGGGAGAAACAAAGACAATATGCTAGAAAGGCAAAGGTGCAGGCTGAAAGAGAAGTTTGAGGATACAGCATAAAACCAGTGCACACATTCTATCCAGCTAATTCCCTTGTGCCTTAAGACTAAACAGCATCAAGACGAGGGAAGTACGATAGGCTTTATGCTCAGGGCACAACATGGGGACTCAGAAGACGTAGCTTGTTTGCACAATACGGGGCACAAATGAGGCCCCAACCTGTTGCCTTCATGTAACACAAATAACATATGTTAGAACTGCGGGAGTTCAAAATGACCTGTTCTTATTTCAGACTGAATGACTCTCCAAATTACCAGGAAGAAATGCATAGCTGGGTTTTTTTTTAAATATTTTCCTAGGAAAGTTTAGGGTACCTCAATAATACCCAACCCTTGATTTCAGCAATAAGTACTTGCAATAGTGACATATGACAAAGCTGTTACGTATCATTATATTACCTAACAGTGACAAGTTATTTGGTTCTAGTTATTACACAGGCTATGGAACAAACGACGTCCATCTTCCCTACGGAGCACAACTCCATAATATACAGTTTAAAAGGTTAATTAAAAAAAATCTAATTGGTTGAATGGAAAAAGCACATTGTTTTTTAATCGGTACAGTTTTTTTGCTGGACACATCTAGACTATGTCTTTGAATAGTAGCTTTCAGAAATACTTTTTTGATCTTACCGGACTTCTTAGAAGCTGTTAGCTGGACACACTACAACAAACAATGTAAAAATAGCACACTGTTAAAGACAGTTAACAGCAGACCAATAGAGATACAACCAGGAAGACTGGTCCCTCAGGCTCACGCACTCTCTGTTAAAAAAAAAAATTCTGTATCAACATCTGCTTTAGTGGCAACTGCTTAGTGAGACTCTAAGGATTTTTTTATTCTACCGTAATCATAGAAGAGTTCCAAATCTGTACAATAAAGGGTAATTTGAATGGATAGCTTTATTTTTCTTGTATCCATTAGAGCATGTTAAATTGGTTTAAGAAATGCTTCATTTTCTGGTGACACTGGTCACATCCTATGCTCAGAAAACACCACTCTAAACTACTCCAAACCATGTAAATGTTAAAAGATTCTAAGTTAACATCATCCTTTTCCACTTTAAGCCACATTTGGCTTCATTCTGCTTTTTTCTATGCAGTCCCTATGCTCATCTTGTGCTATCTATCGCTCATGCTAAAATTCACACACTAAAAAGGAATTTTCTTTTCTCCCCTCCTAAAGATTCTAGTATGGTCTGTAGTGAATGACAACTTCTAGTGCTTTAACAAAATAAACACTGAGAAAATTCTGGTGAGACACACTGTTGATAGCAGTGGAAAATACCCTCCTGAAGCTAAAAATATATCCTGTAATCCCAAAGCCATTATCAATTGTGTCTGTCTCTCTTCTTTTTAAGTTACAATCTGTTAATGTTATACTCAATTATGGTTCGATACAAGAAGATAATCTAATCTACAAGACGCTTGCAAATAATTTCAGCTTTAATTAAGTGTTTTTTCACCTTCAGTCACTGCCAGATAAAAAGTCTGAATCAGATAGAAGTCACATATAACGTATTTTAGGAGGATATTTTTCCACACAGTCCACCTCTGATCCAGGGTCCACTGCGTCAAGTAACAGTAAAGCAGAGATGTGGAGGAATACTAAAAAAGACTTGTCTGTGACTTTTCCATGAGGGGTCCATTAACAATAAAAAGTGACAGCGTGACTCTCTTAAAATGACGTAAGATTGTCTCAAGCAATCACCTAAAAGACCGGTCAGCTTTGGTCCTAGCTGAACTGTACTAGAAAGACATGGAAAAACTTGAGTCACTTGAGACAAACATTTTGCCAGAAAAGGTAGATGAGTCCCTACTGGAGAGCTCATTTTCTGCAGCGTGTTTCACGATGCAGTGTTTTTGATGATGTCAGTAATTGCTGAAGCAATGACACAAACAAGCTTACACAGGTTAAATAATTCGGAAATTAATCATAAAACAGCTCATAATCAAATGCAGTTTAACGATCATGTTTGCATGTAAACAAAGTACTCATGAAATACACCTATAAAATAAGAGATCCCTTTTCACAGTAGAAATTACAGCACTAGCGTCCTATCCCACTCTCCCCAACATGGGAATTGTACTCCTTTCGTCAGTGCTTCCATAGAGCATGAGGACCTTCATCAAGTAAATAGCATGAAGTATTTCCTCCTAGCTCCTGCTGCAACATAGTAGGATTGCTAAATCACGATGTACAGGGTAATCAAAAACATCTTAGCTTTTTGGAATACAAATCTGAGTGACAACAGCAGCCACCTTGCTCAACAATCCTGCCATAAGATATGATACGGAACAAAAATAACTTGTTTTGATCCTCCCTGGAGTATAAGTACAGCAATGAGCCGATGCTGCAGGTGGTCTAATACAATACACTTTATATGTATGCCATACATTTTAACATGAAAACATTATTTTAAAGAGATGAGGGAAGATTTGAAGTTGTGCATGATTTTGGCATTACATTGGGACAGTGGGAAACTCCCTATATCCTGATCAGTACCACGACAGAATTCATTTGAGAGTCCTCCAATATACAAGCAAAACATAAGACCGTAGTCTATATTTAAAAAAAAAAAGGAAAACACCACCCTTTAGAAGGAAGAGACAAAAAACAGTTCACATTATTCCACGTCAGATGTTTGTCAATCACAACTTAACACCTCTAACTCTTAAGTGAAAGAACAAGAGGTTGAATAAAAAAAAAGTAAATCAAAGGAAGCACTGGAAAACTGGCAAGCCTTGTTTCAAACTGTTTCAAGAATAAATGATATTAAATATAAGACCACACCACACACACCCGCCTTGCTTCTCAGCAAAGAGCCTGAAGAAGCAAGATTAAGCATTTTACTATGTCAAAAAGTAGGTTTTTTTTTTAAATCACACAGAGAGAGCATATAAAACACCTAGTGTTGAACACAGAAGAGACATCTCCAGACAAAGACTACCTGGAAGATGGGAGCAGAGAATAAACAATTAACCAGGAGAGAAGCAATTCAACCCCATCGACCAGCCAGGGGGTCGCGGGTCAGGGACAGCTCGAAGGAGGCACACGAAGAACACCGAGCACAGCCGCCGGGCGAAGGCAGAGCGCCTCAGTAACACTCCTTCCCACATACACGTTTCACCTTGGGGTCAGGAAGAGGGCCCAGGAAGAGCCCGGCGCCCTCTCCCCGCGGGGCCCGGCC